>NC_062279.1:192440219-192743250 GCF_902655055.1 Lutra lutra
AGCCTAGTAAACTGGAGCCACTTTGGGGAGTATTGTGGGAAAGTCATGTTGGGAGAGCCCATGGGGAATAGATAACTGAAAGGGAGTTATAGACACAATGGGGGGTGGCAGGGTTGGCAGTGCATGAAGGGAAGATGGAGATAATAGACAAATCCGAACACCTTGGAGGTTTATAATTTCCTGACAGCTAGCCCCCAATCAGAGTTCCTAAGGAAACTGAGTGAATTCAAAATGTAGATGCTCTAGCCTGAGATGCTTTGAATTTATTTATTCAGCTCAAGGCATTTGCTCTCTATATATGTTATTTTAGGATTATGATGCCAGATGTTTCTTGTGCAGGATGCTGGCAATGAAATTCTTCACATATTTACCTTTCGATTTTTATCTGGGAGGCTTTGAGTGAATGTCACATGACTAAAATTAAAATAAATAAGCAATCTAACTTTTTAAAGTTAAAATTTAATAACTTTTCTCACATAGATGTACTTATCAAACTTAATATCATCGATAGTAGGCAGTTTTCTCAATTTTTGTTGATTTTATCTTGCCTGCAATCATACCCTGTGAAATAAAATTAAAAATATATAATTACAGTCCTCTTGGTAGGCTGTTGACTATTTTGAGTCAAAAAGCATTCTGTGTTGGCAGCAGAAACACAGCAGCAGTGGTCTAATTTCCTCTAATCCACTAGGTACCTGCTTAATTACAGCCTTCCATTTACTAGCTCTTTGGCTGGATTCCATCTTTGCTTGTATACTTTTTTCATTCAGTTTATCATCCATTTCTATTTCATCGAGTAACATATTATACAGACTGTGCCTGTTTTGCTCCCTGGCTTGCACACATTCAGGGAAGCCACTTCTATATTCTGTTGTAGAATTGATTTTGACTTTTTTTTTTTTTTTTTTTTGACTTGGAGAAGAAAGGCATTTATAATGAAGTTGAGTCTTTAAAAGTTTTTTATTTTAAATGTCAGAATATTATGGGAAATAACAGAAGATTTTAAAAATCTTTTCACCCATCAAATTGATGAGGAAGGTGACAGATACAGGCAAGAAAATGAAGAGAGATGTTGGTGGACAAGTTTTGCTGCCATATAATGTATTTTATTAATTATTTCTAATGAAAGAAAAGACTTTTAGAACTACTTTTCAGAACACATCTTGTGTGTACGTATACAGATCATATTCTTCTTCAAGCCAAATACCGAATAAAGTCAATAAATGAAAAAGTCAATAATTCAACACACAAATTTTTATATAAGTACTTATTGATTACATAGATTTAATTATATGCATATCAAACATACCGAGGTTTTGTACAGCTAGAACATTTTTTTGGTGTTAAAATTGTATGTGATGTACGAGAGAATTCAATAGAATACTGGATCTGGTTTATAGTGAATTTATTCAGCTTACTTAGATTGTAATATCCACGAAGGCAGGGACATTGTCTAATATTGTCAGCACCATATGTTTGACACTGTTACTAAATATATGTGTAGCACAAATTCTCAATAATATATGAAGTACAAAGATATAAAGATTTAAGTGATTTTTTTCCCCCTAGGGCAGGAAAAAAGAGACAAACACCTACAGATTTAACAACATTGCACCACAGACATACATAATGAAGTCTGGCCAAATGCAGAATGAGTTTAACATTGTGAAGTCTGTTGTCAGCCGTTAAAGACAAATTCAGGAGGCTAGAGAGAAGCAGAGACGAAGAAAAGTCCACTAGAAGTTTATAATACAAATGTTAGATTTTTTTAGATTAAAAAACTGTTTAAAATACAAATGTTAGGGGTTTTTTAGGTTAAAAATAAACAATGGCTAAGAGGCAGGAGGAGGGTTGGTGAATGGGAAGGGAAACAAAGGATTGCCTTAAGTTGATAAATGTGTTCTATATCTTGGTGGTGGTGGTGGTTACATGCCTGTATATATTTGCCAAAACTCATAGAACTATTCCATTAAAGGGCGGCTGGATAGCTCAGTGGGTTAAGTGTCTGCCTTCAGCTTAGTTCATGATCTCTGGGTCTTGGGATCAAGCCGCACCTGCATGGGACTCCTTGTTCTGTGGGGAATCTGCTTCTTCCTCTCCATCTACCCTTCCCCTCCCATCTTGTACTCATGTGTGCTCTCTCTCTCAAAATAATAAATCAGTAAAAATCTTTAAAGAAAAAAGATCTATGCACTTAAAATGGGTGCTTTCTGTAGTTTGTCAGTTATATTCAATATAATTGATTTAAAAAATGTTCCCAAGCAAGCAAATAAAATAAAATAAAATAAAATAAAATAAAATAAAATAGATGATGCCTAATATATTGCCTTTAAAAAAACAAAAACAAAAACAAAAACAACTTTAGCCAGAAAAACATTTTACAATCTGACTGGAAGTCTGACTTGGAAATAATTTATCAACTTGGAATTTGTTGACCAAAAAAATCAATGACTCTGTCATTTTCATTTTATTCACTATTTCATCTTTTCTGGCTATTAGCCACTGCAAAAGCAGTGCTAAGTAAACATTAAGACCAGAAAGAACCAAGAAATTTCCTTGAGTTCTTTGATTACTATTAGGGAATGGATTAGAAATTAGGGTCATTCGATATAGCTCATTGCATTTCTGGACAAACATTATAATGACATCAAAATTCTCTTTTTTTGAATCAAGTTTTTTATCTCTGATTTTGCTTTCTCTGCTCACTTCTATTCAGTAAGCAACAGACTTGCCTCATTTGCTGGGACTAGCTTCATATTTGGCAATGCTTTGAGGGTCTGTATCATAGAGTTCTGTCTGACTTCAAATTATATGATTCTTCAAGTTTTCCCTCTGGAATGCAAGCAATGTTCTAACTTTAGAGCTTAGCAATGAAGTCATCATGTCACATGCTGTAAATAAATTGCATGGATAAATGAATTACTCTTTCCAGTGGATTTTTTGAACTTCCTTTGAGAGAATAATCTAAATTAGACAATTTGGGTTTTTATTTTCCTTTGTTTTTCACTATCTTCTACACAAAAGTATGTAATATGCTCTTATTTGATTCCTTTGTCTCCAATGTCTTCAATTAGGATGCCAATTCTATTTGGATCTATGATCTATGAGTATGTTGCAGTGATTATTTTTCATACTTAGTAGGTATCCACCACATTTTGAACTTTCCTTTTCATGTTTAGGGGTATTTTCTTTTTTATAAGTCCTGTCTCCTCAAGGAAAATACCAGGTATTTACTCTCCCAGCCTCCCTTGCAACTCAGACCATGGAATTAGAAGGCTTTGCCAATTAGAAGTATCCATTTGAGTTTGATTTGGAAGAGGAGCTTCTGTTATGTTTTGGGTGTTACATGATGTACAAAGTCATAAATTTGGGCATGTACAGTAACCCTCCATCATCAAGTGAATTCATTCATTCCATTAATTTATTTCTAAATGATCCCATTAGAAGTTCCCTACTGAGTAATTAACAGACAATGATAAAGCTGAACTTGTTTTGATTTATAGACCATCTTGCAAGATATATTAGAAATATGGACTTCCACAATGTTAGAACAGTCCTCAGGAATGTTCCTAAAAGACAGTGTAGAAGAATTAATATGCTAAAGGGAAGAATTTTGAGCAATACCTTTCATTGTCCTTTCATTAGAAGGAAATAAGAACTGACATACCTTCCACACCCATTCACGGACACTGATTAATAATTCAGCTGGACTGGCATGGTGTTAAACTTAGAAGAAGCAAGAGTGGAGGACTGCTGACAAGGTACATTAAGGAGGAGCTATTTAGACGGATAACAAAATGTACCTAGAACACGAGATTATTTGTTTCCCATGTGAATGATAAACTAAAGGCTCTCGCTATGAAGGAGATTATTAATATTCAGGTACAAAAGGTAACCTAGCTAACAAATGTCAGTAATTATGCCAATATTGAATGGGCTCATTCTTATTTTCACTGAGGAGGGTATGCACCAAATCAACACGTCCTTCCCTTAACACAATCTAACCACTCACTCACTATATGAGATTTGCAGTTAGCCAGTGGTAGAAGCCTCAGAGGGTAAGACTCTCAACCCCTGCCAGAGATAACCATCTATACTCAGTGGTAGGTTATGACAACTTACCATGAACTGAACAGTGATTTGGCCTCAATGAAATAAATTACTGTTTTGCATTTAGATATTTAAAGTTATATTCTCTCTTTTCTGGGAGTAATATCTGTGGATTAATTGAATGTCTTGTCTGCCTTAATGATAGCCCATGTACCAGTGCTTCTGACCATGGAACTGATTTTACAGGGACAGAATTGAACTATAGACATATTAGACACACTAGATTTAGAGGTCCAGATATGTACTTTTCTCATCCAAGAGCTGCTGGCCTTGATAGATGTGTAAAAGATTATTGAAGACACATTATGGTAGCAATCTTATGAGGATAGAATGGCATCTCAAAGAATGTGGCAGGTGTTATGTACCACCAAATAGTATATGGTGCTTTTTCTTCCAGCGATCTGGGAATAAAGAGATTAGGAGTCAGAATATCACCTCTGACTTTTACTCCTTATGACTGACCCACTGACAAAAATTATGATTCATGGCTTTGTTGGTTTGGATGTCTTAGCACCCAGGTGAAGAATGTTTCCCCCTAATACTTAACTATATTTTTATAGAACTAGGAGCTGAAAGTGCTTCATGGTCATTACAAGCTTCTTGTAAATTGACCAGGAATGGGAGTTAGAATGTTGCTTTTGATTATCAAAGATAATGGGGGACTACACAATGGGTACAGGAATAAATATTTGAAATATATGAGATATTCTGGTCTTTGTAGTGCTATTATAGCTAGTGGTATAGTGAATGGAAGACTTCCATAGATAGGAACATACAAGAAGTAACACCAAGGCTTCTACATTTAAGAAATACAATTTGGTGTTCCATGACAAATCAGAACCCTGAACAACTAAAGGGTGGGTTGAAGGAGAAAGAAACCTCAAATACATAGTACAGAAAGAAAATCAAAACGTAACATAATGAACAGTTCCAAAAATGGGATATAGTAACTACTCATATTCTCTACAGTGTCTTACATGTATTTACATACCTTTGAATATTTTTCTTCTCTTCCTTTCCCCTATGATTTGATAATTACATGTTTTTTAGTTCACAATTTAGTTCATAAGTTAAAGAAAATATGAAGACTGCATTATAATGGACTTAGAAGAGTTACGACTATCATCTAGATACTATCTTAAATTTGGAATTGGAAGCAGAAAACTATGAGGCTTTAGAGTGTGGGTGTTTGTATTTTCATATTTGTGAAGGACAGTTGCAGTATGTTAGGCTGGTTTGAAATTTTCTTGTTTGAAATTTAAATATGGAAGAAAAATATCTGGTGATGCTGGGTGGTCAAGAAATTGATTGTAGTGGATATTTGTGTTTATTCTACCCTCCCCAGACATACCACTCAAGGATTCTGTTGGGAAGAGAGTGACACGAAGAAGGAGGCTCTCAGAGGCAGTTGTGACAGAGTCTGCTGAAAAGATTTCAGTTGTTTGGACCCCAGGTAGCAAAAGCCTTAATGCCTTTAGCCATGATCAGCCTCTAATATTTTTTCTGGGAAATGTCTCTAACTCTGTAGCTTCTGAGCATGATGCCAGAGAATCTGGGGGCCACCTCCTCATTAATAAATTCATTTTCTACCAAATTGGCTAGAATGGATTCTATTGTTTGGATCCTGACTGAAATATACATGTGTTATGTGCATGTGTGCAGATACTTTTAGACAAATACATAATATAAATGTTCTTCCTTTCATGTCTATTTATTTACAATACCTTTCCTAAACATAATAGAATTCAAAGGACTAATAATGGGAAGAAGAGCTGATATATACATACATATGTGTGTATGTATCTACGTACGACATAGAATTAATTCAATTGAATATTTATTTTTAGAACCTTTAGTATGTAAGTTTTCAGACTTTCATTTTTACACTTACTTGATGAGATAAATTATTCATTTTCCAACTATCTTTGCTGTAGAAAAAAATAGATTAGGAGATTCTCAATGTCTCCCAATTGAACCTTCCAAAATAGTGTTACAGGATTTTTCTCAATTTCTACTCTTATAAATTTAATAACTAGAGAAAATGCACAATTTCAGTAAATAATATGAAAGAGTGTATAGCACATGTATGATTTTTAGAACATTATTTAATACTTCTTTAAAATGATTTGTAATAATTTGAGGTTACTATTTTTATTCTTTGCTCGGTGATCTAGAAAGTCCTGACACTTAGGAATTTTTTTTTTTTTTGTATTCCAGTCATGCATATGTATTTTATGAAAGTAAATTTATGTTTTTAGAAATATACTTTTATAAATGTTTGTTATGATTTCTTCTCATTGCTAATCAGGCCTGTTACTCAGTAACTGAATTTGACACATTTAGAGCGAATTTGGGAGCACCTCATACAATTTGCTTTTAACTATTTAAGCGACTGGATCACGTCAAAGACAATCTTTTCATTTGTTCAGATGGCCCAAGTTAACAAACTGGCCATTTTGCAGTATGGTGCTTGTCTTAGAATGGCCAGGGTATCATTCAGGATGCTACAGGCTCTCACACCTGAGTTAAGAATCTGAGGCATAGAGCTTGTAGAGGTTTATAAGCTTAAATTACTTTGGTATTTTGCAGTCCAGGGTGGAATCTATTCACAGATGAAGAGGGAAAAATAATCCCAAGACAATAGAGAGGACTTCTGAAATGTCTACCCTTCAGGCCTCTTGCCATTCAAATATTTCTTAGGGGCTTTCTACCTTTATTTCCTCTGGTTTCTAGTGCTTTCTTTCGCTCAACTATTTGAAGAGGTAGTACTTAAAATAAATAGACCAAAGGAATCATATCCTAGGGGGATAGATCCAAGAGCTCACTTCTGAAATCTTCAGGGCACATAGAGCAAAACAACAACTGAGCCTCAAAGAATTATGGGGAGGTATAAGGAGCCTGGAAACAATCCAGCTATTCTCACTAGGCCTTTTGTACACTCATGTCATCAGTAGGGATTACATATGAAAGAAAAGAAATTCTCCGTTTAATGGCTACTCAGCAGGCAAAGCACTAAATCTCCCAGTCCCTTATATTTCTGGGTTTTAATTGATGGGGCTGGTACACAGATAAAGCCATTTTGGCACAAATGACATGTGTTGGCATTTAAGCAGGAGTGGCAATTTCAACTTTATCTTCATCCCCCAAATTAGGATAGCAAATAAATAAATAAATAAAATAAATAAAAAAGGAAAACCCTGTTGTTTTGTCAAACAAAAAGTTTTTTTTTTTTTAATTTGGTTTCCAGGGATAAAGATAAAAAATAATTAAAACAAAACTTGCCTATGTCTTTTTAAAGCAGTTGGTTAATAAGCTTTGGCTTACAATTTCAATCCGGAATTTCCCTAGACTATCCTATTTATGATAGAGGCTGGATTTTATAGTGAGGTTTTATGTGCCTGGTCTACATTTGAAAGCCCAACCCTGTTGTTTAGGACCAGAAATGGACACAATTTAATTCTGTTTATTATAGAAATCAAGTGCTTTTGGAGAGAGACTTGTGAGCAGCTGTTTAATATTGTCTTTCTGCTAATATAGAGGTTCATTTCTCTTGCCCTCTGAGGAAAAAGCAGTTCATGAGATTTCTGGAGGCTCTTTTCTACAGAAAAGATCTGCTGCCAGGATTTAGCAGCGAGAAGCATTGGCTGTTAATTGGTGGGGCTGGCTGTCTCTGACAGGTGTCAATTTAAGGCCCATATTCCAGGAGGATTTCTAGGGATTCTGCGAAGAAGACATAAATAATCAAAATGAAAATGAAAACATCATTTTATTATAAAATTTCCCAGATAATTTAAATCCTTTTTTAGCTAAATTCAATGGGAAAAAAGGTTTTAGAATGAAGATGAAGATGAGCAAGGGTTATAAGTCTTCCTCAGAAGCTTTTTAATAGTTAAGGAAATTAAAAAATGTTTTGAAAACAATATAGTTAAAATAATTGAGCAAATGTTATAGCGAGATGATGGTTTTAATAATTGTACTTATGATGATAAATAAATGAAACTCATATTCTTTTAAAGCAGGGCCTTGAATATAACATTTAATGTATGCTACAATGTATTATACTTCCTGGAAAATCAAAATGGCATTTAGTGCTTAGATTATTTCTTCATTTTTGGTATTCATATGAGTAAAAATGTATTTCTAGGATGAGATATTCTCATACACTCTTAAGGGCCCATTCTAACTCTGTCCATTATCTCAAATCTCAGTGTCCTTTTTTGTTGTTGTTAAGAATGGGACAGCCAACTGTATCTAAGAATATTTTTTCTTTTTTTAAATTTATTTTTTAAAAAAGATTTTATTTATTTATTTGACAGACAGAGATCACAAGTAGGCAGAGAGGAGGCAGAGAGAGAGGAGGAAGCAGGCTCCCTGCTGAGCAGAGAGCCCGATGCGGGGCTCGATCCCAGGACCCCGGGATCATGACCTGACCCGAAGGCAGAGGCTTGAAACCAGTGAGCCACCCAGGCGCCCCTCTTTTTTCTTTTTTGAGAAGATGAGGATGGGGGGAGGGGAAAGGGTGAGAAGAGAGATAATCTTAAGCAGACTCCATGCCTGGTGTAGAACCTGATGTGGGGCTCAATCTTAACAACCCTGAGATCATGACCTGAGCTGAAATCAAGAAATCAGATGCTTAATGGACTGAGGCACCCAGGCACCCCTGTGACTAAGAATTATTAAGTGAAATTTATGAATATTAACTGTATGTGAAAGACTTTGACAGGTTAAATAACACTGAGGAATTATTTGATGGAGGATGATTTGTATTACACATAAATTTGGGGCCAAATACCTATTTAAAATATGCCTTAGGATCATACCCTCTTGGATTTCTACGAGCACGTGAGTAGTCTTACAGGTAGAGTGAGGTTTCTGTGTTAAGACTGCATGGAGTTAGTGGGGCACCTGGCTGGCTCAGGCAGAATATCTTGTGACTCTTGATCTCTGGGTCTTGAGTTGGAGCTGGGAGTAGCAATTACTTAAAATAAGAAATAAAATAAGATGGTAAAGTGGCAAAAGTTATGTGTACTTTACCCCCCCCCCAAAATAAAAGATAAAAGATTACATGGGGTAAGGTTATTTCTCTCTGTGTTCCCTGATTATTTTTGTTGTTGTTGTTTTACATGATTTTGGAAAATCGAGTTTGGATTTCTTCATCCACTGTTTTTTGTTTGTTTGTTTGTTTGTTTGTTTTGTTGTTTTTTGTTTTTTGGTCTTTTTGGTAAAATGAAAAAAATATTAATTTTAAAGTTTATTGTGGAAATACCACATTTTGATTGAGTTGTATAAAATGATTCAGAAACAATATTCTTTAAGAGACAAGAGAGTTTGCCACCTACCTGCCTAAGAAGTTCAAGTATTAGAGTATGGATTTCATTTCTTTCTGTTGGTAACACCCAGTGAATTTGTATTCTTGTATTTTTTAGTTTCTAACTCAAATAAGGAGTATTCTTGAATAAGGTAGTAATCAAAATATACAGGATGGCACCTTGAAAATGTGACTCATGAAGAAAACCTTTTGAAACAAAAGATATTGTTAGATAAGTACTTATATTCTTTTATGGAAAAAAGATGTTTAATAAGAAATTTTAATCTCTGAGAATTGTTGGATCCCAAGGAGGCATGTAACCTCAAGAACTTGGAAGCAGGGATTTTACAGAAAAAGGAAGAAATTTGAGGACTGTCATGCTGCCATCTCCTTCCAGGACTATTTGTTGAAAAAAATTACAGCTGTGTGTGTGTGTGTGTGTGTGTGTGTGTGTGTGTGTGTGTGTGTGTGTAACCTGGTTTGTTTGTTGCATTGTTACATAAAGGGGAACCTAATACTAACTGATACATTGATCCAAGCAAGCTGGGTGCACAAAGTGCATAAGACTCTCTCCCTCCCTCCCTCCCTCCCTCTCTTTCCCTCCCTTTTCCCTCCTAGGATTGAGAAGAAGGATGTCATACGTATACATAGACCAAAATACATGTTGAATAATAGGAAATAAAGCTTGACTTCAAGTTGTAGACTCTGCATTCGTATTGTGTTCTCTACTACACAGATATTTTAATAGTATTTATCATTTATGTGCACAATCCCACAGCATTTTTTTTTTTTAGTCTAAGTCTAGACTGATGATGAATGAAATAACATGAGAAAACAAAACATGACATGGAGTGGCAGTAAAAAAAAAATGTTATTTCCCCTTTCTCTTCCCTCTAGAAAATGAAGCATTGGTAGGGTTGACAGAGTTCACACAGGGATGGGGAGCACTTGTTAGGCTTTTTGAAGGTCATGTTACTCTTGTGTGTGTTTTAAAATCAAATCATTGATAGTAACATATAGTCACTCTGTAGAAAACTACTTGGGAATAGAGAGGAATTAAATTTATAACCTATATTTTCAAGCATGTTATCCTCAGTTGAGGGGCCATATGAATCGAATTAGTTGATGTATTTTAAAAGACAGTACAATTTCTATGTTCAAGAATTTTATAACCTTTGATCAAGCAGATTTTTATGAGCCTATAAGAAGACTGGTATTCCTAATATAGATATCTATATCTGCATCTATAAATCTATATCTACATATATACATATATATGCATGCACACACAAAATGCTAGAGTATGTGAGTGTCTATACATATATACACACATACATATAATATCACCAAAGAGTGTATTTACACATATATACCTATATATATTTGGATTTTAAATGGGGAATGATGATTTTTTTTTTTGGATGTGAAATAATTGGTGGTTTTCTTTACTTGGCTGTTTTAATCTGCTTTCACAATTTAGTTTAGGAGAAAGCCGTCACCTGAACCATTCACTTTTCACCCTTTTGAACTGCCACGTGGGAATACATTTAAAACAACTTGAATCTTATATGTGAGCATGATCCAACTTTAGTCCTGTCTTGTATTGCACAAAAATGTGGGCAATTTTCATCAATTACTTTTACATATGTTTCTAGTCCTCTATTATGGCTATATGAAGAGGCAAAATTTGTGGAAATAGTACCAGACAGTGATCCTGTTTTAATAAGATTTCCAGTCTAATTATATGTGCTCTCAAGGTTCAAATAACATTTGGATCAGTTGCCAAATTTTTGGGGTACTTAACTCAACTGAACTTCTGAACTTCAGAACAATTTCAGTTTTTAGGGGTTGAAAGATTCTTCCAGAGAAAGCAAATCCCTTTGTCTGGTCAAGAGTTATTTATAATTTTCTTCCTTTCGTTCTTTCTTTCTTTCTTTCTTTTCTTTCTTTCTTTCTTTTTTTTTTTTTTTTACAGTCTAGCCTGCTACATCCGACCTGTAGATACCTTTCCTGCTTCACTTACTAGTAAGGAAGTGGAACCGTTACTTTAAAAAAACAGAGGGTATTTTTTTTTCGAAGGTGGTGAATGCCTATTTTGAATTGTGTCCTGTTATGTTCAAGTTGGGAAAGAAAAAGGTCCTTTTTTTTATGTTTGTAATGTACATTAAATTAGGCTTATGTTCAGATGATGTCATTTCTGACTATAATGTTTTCCAATTAATAATAACAACTATGTTTTATATTGGTTTTATAATGCCCTCCCCATTTGTTTTAGTACAGATGTGATCCTGACTACTCCCTCTGAAATTTCTTATTAATCTCATTTTACAGGAAAAGAAAGAGTCTTGGAGGGTTAGTGATTAACTGCGAGTCTGAGTTAGTTCTTGAACTGGGATCTTCCTACTTTTGGTCCATTATTCATTCCACTATACCACAGCTACCTCTAACCTCATGTGATTAGCTTTTTTCAAGAGACAGAGAAAAACACAATGATAATATGGAAATCGCTCAATTTTATCTGTGAGGTGCCTTAAGTAGAGGTGAAGCCTGAGGTGCCTAAGCCATATGTAAACTGAAATTACGGGAGAGCAGAAGAGTCATGTTTGAAAAAAGTGCCTCCAAAGAGACAAAGAAGGTGTGTGGATTTATCTTGAAGCTCAAGTCTGAATCATGAGTAACCTCTATACAGTTTTTTTTTTTAAAGATTTTATTTTTTTTATTTATTTGACAGAGAGAGATCACAAGTAGACGGAGAGGCAGACAGACAGAGAGGGGGAAGCAGGCTCCCTGCTGAGCAGAGAGCCCAATGTGGGGCTCCATCCCAGGACTCTGAGATCATGACCTGAGCCGAAGGCAGCAGCTTAACCCACTGAGCCACCCAGGCGCCCCTATACAGTTTTGTTTTTTGTTTGTTTTCTGTTTTTTTTTTTTTTTTTTTTTTTTTTTGAAAGAAATAAGAAGATTAGGGGCATCTGGATGGTTCGGCCAGTTAGGCATCCAACCTGATTTCTACTTGGGTTGTGATCTCAGGGTTGTGGGATCAAGCCTCCCCTTGGCTCTATGCTCAGTGAAATCTGCTTCTTTCCCTCTCCCTCTCCTCAAGGCCCACCACCATCCTCTTCCCCCTCCATGCTTGCATGCACGCTCTCTCAAATAAATCAACAAATCTTTTAAAAAAGAAATGAAAAGAATAAAAACATTTCTCAAGTAACTGGTAGATTCAAAGGCATTTTAATTTTGCCTTAATTCTTAGGAAAAAATAGCTATTTCTTTGTACCAATGTCTCCATAATGAAAAAAAAAATTCTAACTTATTTGAATCATGTAAGCCAAATCCAGTTAATATACTATTATGAATTGTTGCAATTGTTTGAAAAATATCTCTGAATTTAACCATTTAAGAGTCTCCAAATACTAAATTCAGGCAAATATTTCCTTTCCCCTGAGGATTCTGTTCTACTGAAATTACAGAAAAAACTTAAAAAGTGGCAAAGCTGCAATGCTGTCATTAGAAATCAAGAAATGTTTCTACTAGAACAGAATTTCTAGAGAATAGGAATCAAGTGATAAAACTGAAAGAATAAAAAAAGACTGTGGTCATAGCTACTAGACATAAGCATAGATCTTCTCTAGAAACTCCAAGGTCAAAGACAACATGTGCAAGTGAGTGGGCCAGGGACCCGTCCACACAGTGATTCATTAAAGAACTGCCTCTTTCTTTCCCTGTGTAAATAATTAGGCTGGCAGCAATGAATTTTACCCTTTGGCTCAGGCCAGGGAACTGCTCTAAGAGTTTGCAAGTGGTCTCAAGGGTGAGTTCACTGGGTTCTGAGAAAGAAACACAGGGAAATTTGGGGTAAACATAGATTCGAACAGTGGGTGTAGGAAAAGACATTCCTCCCTAAAAAAAATATGCTATATATACCCTTCTGTGCTTGTAAAATATTGCTTGGGTGGGGAAGGGGAGGAGGAGCTTCCAGTTGCCTACTTAGGGGTTCTCTATATACCCTAATGGCTCTGCCCCATGACCTAAAACTACCAATTAGTGTCCCCTATTCCAGGAACCTATTGATGGGGAGAGGGTTCTCTCTCTATTTTTCTATCTCTCTCTATCTCTTTCTCTCTGTCTTACCATCTATACACAGAAGAAAGCCAACTATAAGGCTCTTACGTTAATTAACCTAGTACAGACTTCCTTCAAAACAGGAACTGACTCCTTGTATAGTGGGCACATTGAACAAGGAAAATTCACAGAGTATAATCATAAATGCAACTTCATTTTTATTTCTCACTGTTCTTTTTATCCCATTTATAAAGCGGGATAGACTTCCCTTACTTTTTGAAGAAAGTGCATGACTTTTCTATTCCCTCCTCATTGTTAAGAGTATTTTGGTTAGTGTCAATAGTGAAACAGGTGTGGATTCATGTCCTTCACATCTCTGGTTCACTATACTGACTGACACTTCAGGATTCATTCAAAGATAAGACTTTTCCCAGATCCCTCGGCTTCTGTGGGTGAGCTGCCTGCCTTTGGGGAAGAGGTTATTCTGGGTCTTTTCTCTTTCTCTCTCACTTTTTCCCCACTGATAAGCTTTTCTTTTTGACCCTTGGGTGGTTTGAGAGAAAAGAGAATGGGAAAATATTCCTTATTTCATAGAGTTGCTGTGAGAAATGAAATAATACACCATATTTAATGGAGTCCAAGATGCTAATGACTGTAGACCATACTTTTTTGATATACCATTAAGAAGGGAAAAACAAATATTGCCAGTTAAAATGGGACATAATACTGTTTCCAATCAAATTTACTGTTCATTTTTTAAATTATTGAAATAAACTTTGGATTTATTTATATATGGTTTTTTGACCATTCTCATATATAAATAACAAAAGAGGGTATAAGTGAAATAAATATATTATTATAGTTCTAAAATGTTTTCATATTCAGTCTAACATTTTGCAATCACTCTTTCACTGTCATTATCATCATTTCACTGTCATGTTTTTCTACACACTTTCCTTCTCTATGCCATGAACATCATTAGGGCATTTCTTAAAAGAACGTTCTATTACTGTTGATGGAATTTTTGTTCACATGGCTGACACCCTTCTTACAAGCTTTGGTAAACATATCTTTAATTTTATCAGAAGATATCAAGAAAAGGGTTTTAGACAACAATCAGAGCTTCTACTTCATCTTCAGAAGATCCTTAAATGGTTTATTGATTAAAATATTTAGAGGGGCAGTAGTCCAGTCACGTCATAGAGGCAACCAAATAAAGCTATGCCCAGTGACAATTGTCATAACTGGCTAATAATTAGCCATAAAATTCTACTAATTGTCAGATGCACCTGGATTTCAAAAGTGTTATGATATGAGAATGTGGACATATTGAAATTCATAAAATACAATATGTTCACATGTATATGTATATGTCTATGTGTGAACAGTGTCTGACATATATTAAACCCTCTATTATAATAGCTATAATTACTATGATTATTACTGTAACTTGAATGATACCCTAAAAGAATGATTTTGTGTGCTTTGGGGCTGGAATCTATTTGCAATTGACTTTTTCTATTGCAGGAAATTTTGTAGGTATTTTGAAGACTTCTTTCTTGGAAAAAAATGAACACACATCTATGATATGGTAGATGCATTTTTCTCCTGCTGCCAACTGTCCACCCTTTTTGTCAATCTACTCTATAAATGTTCTTTCTTGTGGATTCATAACACCCTCTCAGGTGGTTCTTTTGGTTAAGGTTTGAAACTCTTCTTTTGGGGTGTATGGCTGGCTCAGCTGGAAGAGCATGTAACTGTTGACCTTGGGGTCATGACTTTGAGTCCTGCATTGGGTGTAGAGATTACTAAAAAAAAAAAAAACTATAAAAAAACAAACAAAAAACCCCCATTTCTTTCTTATGTATAGCACACATCTGGTCCATGAGAAACACTCAGGAGTATTATATCCAATCTAGTCTGGAATCAGACTGATCTTAAGGGAATAACAACTCTCCTTTTCCCTCTTCCAAAGAAGTTGAGAAATTTGACAGTCTGCATCTGTATTTTCAAATTATAGGTTGTGCCCTAAACCCACTTCTTTTTCCTCCCTTCCGTCCCTTAGGAACATCCTATAGACAAAGCTTCAACAACTTAGATCACGGTAATGTAATAAAATTTCACAAATGCTAATAGTGGTAATGTGTATGGATTGGAACTCAAGGTTCATGTGACAAATGTAGGAAGACTTTTATGTTTAATTTTAAACTTTTCTGTCCAATTTGGAAAAATAATGTCAAATGGAACAAGTGCCCTAAAAGAAAAAGTAGAATTGTGTCTACAGACATGCTTCTGTGATTCATCTTTCATCACTAGCTTGATGAAGGATATAATTGCCTAGTTTCATTCTCATCTTTGTTACATAGGCACAGTCTTCCATGGTGCATTCTTACCTTAGTGTTCCATGTTTTCTTCCACATTCATGGCTTAATGCATGCTATTCTTACTGTGTAAAACACATAGTCCTTGCTTAGGATCCCTATACACATCTACTTCTTCATCACTAAATGGTTTTATCACTTTCTCTAGAAGATTCTACTCTCTTTTCCTCTGAGCTTTTCTTTATAACAGCTTGTAATGCACTATATTCACCACACATGAGAGAATTATAATATTAATTACACCTATGAAAACATTATGTTGGTTGAAGAAAATTTTGACTTTTCAGGTAATTCCATTATCACCTCATAATAGAAGGTTAGTACTGGTTATTATTTATTATTCCAGTTCCAGTACCAATCACAAGACCTGGTGATAGTAGATAATCAATACATATTTACTGAGGAAATTTGAATGGATATAATCTTGAGAAGAATACAGAAACATTTACAACCATAATTTTCCAACATGTAGAAAAGTAGAGAGGTCTTCTCTATTACTCATTTGATCAGGCCTATCTTATAAATTAAGCCCTGAAATTATATATGTGCATATTATGTGTGGCTTCTTTTTTTTGCACAGTTTTTCTGAAAGCAATTTATGATTCTTCAACCCTGTAAAACAAACCCACATTAAGTTCATTTATGTTAGCTATAATTTCTCAAATAGAACGCAGAATTAAAGTCCATGTATTTAAGCAGTCTCTAGATTATCATATTTGGTGAGTAGAAGCTATTTTTGTTTGTTTTTATTTTTGTTTTTATTGAGAATCAGATTTCTTAAGGAATTATTTGAGGAACGATTTTGAGATTTTGAAGAACTTTGAGAATTGTTTTAGCAGCAGAAGTCTTAACTGGGCAACTTCTATCTTTACACTCAAATTATACATTTACATGTGAAACTTTTCCTGATAGGCAACACCTTTCTATTTATTTATTTATTTATTTATTTGGCTAGGGTGGGGTGGGGAGGGAGAGAGTAAGCACAACAGGGGGAATGGCAGGCAGGGGAGAAGCAGGCTCCCTGCTCAGCAGGGAGCCCAATGTAGGTCTCGGCTGGATCCCAGGACCTGGGAACATGACTTGGGCTGAAGTCAACCTCTTAACCAACTGAGCCACCCAGGCACCCCAGGGCAACAACTTGCTTGTGCAAACATTATAGCTTTTCTTCTGTTGGCCTCAACCCCTTGAAGTGGTTTCCTAAAATGTGCTTCCCTCCCTTCTTCAGTTGGATGTACCCTATACCTCATTTGGTTCCTTGTTAAACATCACCTTTGCCAGGAAGACTTCCTCATCTGTGGATGCTATAGACTCTTTATTATTCCTTTCATGGCCTTCTATTTATTTTTATTTCCTTTTTCTTTCTTTCCTTTTTTTTTTAACCTTTCCTCATGGTTTTATCAAAGTTGGCATTCATTCCTTCATTCATTCACTCACTCACTAACTTATCAATGCAACGGTATATTTGATATCTCTTCCCTTCTCTTCTACACCACAAATTCTATTAGGGCTGGAAAATATGTAGGTCTTTTTCTTCACTGTATCCAGTGCTTAGACGGACCCCTCCTATAATACAGGATCTTGATAATATCTAGCAAATGAATGAATTAAAAGAATCAAGTATATTAGGAAAGAAATTTGCAGGAAATTGAACAAATTTGGAGGGAGACATGCGTGATTTGCCTGTGTGAGTAAATGTAAATTCTCTAAGCTGTAAAAGACCTCCTTCCATTTTTTTTGAAAAACATGCTTTGCTAACTTTTCACTTTTATTTCCAAAATAAAAGTGCAGAAAAATGCAGAAACTTCTTTGCCCCATCAGCACATCCCAAATAAGCGAGGAATTAAAAAGTGCAATGTATTACATAAGATTGTCTACAGTGCTCATCTAATTACTTAGGACTTCTCCACCATTAAAATACATCTTGACCCTGCCAGGTTAGTCATGCCCCAGATTTAGAAGGAAGAAGTCCTTTTCCTAGGGGAATGGTAGTTGTTTGTTTCTTTTGTTCCACTGTGTGGCAAAACTTTATCTTTTCTATTGATATTTTTAAAAAAATATATTTTTAACAGATACAATTTGTCAAAGGGGAGAAATTTTCAGAAATGAAAATGCTATAAATAACTTATAATTTTGAAAATTTTCTCCCTTCCTCCTTTTACATTAGTATAAAGAATAAGAACCCTCATGCACTAAACTTGGAGTTTCTGCAGGTCAACCTTCTGAAAGAAACCAAACTCCAACAGTGTAAAATCCTTGGTTTGTCCTAAAAATGAGCAATAAATCTCCCAGCTTGCCAGTTCCAGACAGATTCTTTGAAGACATTGTTAATCTAGACAGGGGATAAAGCACTGGACAAAATGGACATGGACCTTATATTCTTAAGGGGTTTTAGCTTAAGTGGTATTGTTACAGGCCTTCCTGTGTGACTTGGAAAAGTGATTTTTCCTTGTAGCTGGCCCAGGGTGCCAGTGAGACCAAGGCGTGGAAAGGTGATATAGTCTTGTTCTTCGGGCAACAGCTACTTTGCAAATAAGTTGGTCTTCAAATTGGGGTCACCTCAGGTCACTCTTGGAAGCAGGAGTGGTGAGCGAGCTCGGCACCTGGTAGCTACCACTAATACCACATTTGGGAGATTTTGCTGCGGCAGCTGAATCAACAGCTGGGATTCTAAAATCCTTAACTTGCACATAGGATTTAGCTTTCTCACCCACAAAATTATGGTCCTATATTTACCATCTGTGTGTCACTTTATATTTATGAAATTATAAAAAAAAGAATTTATTGGGGAAGTAAAGAAATATTTTTGAAAATAATCTAAAACCATGAATCTGTGGCTTAGAAATGCAGTTCTTGATAAGACATGGTCCATCAGACAGAACAATAGTCATTAAGAATAGCTATTTACTTAATAATTTTTGAGAGGAATCATTATTAATTTAAAAACCCCCAAACCATAAGCTATCTATCCTCTTTAACAATAATAGGAGAAAATTTTCTAAACTGCTATGGAGTTCATCCAATACTTTATTCTCTTTAACTGTATCAGTTTTAATACACAATGGAAGGAAAAATGAAAGCTAACCTTGTAGCAACTTTGATTTTTTTTTTGTTAGTTTGTTTTTTCCCTTATATTCAAGGGCATTTGCTTTTTGCTAGAGGGATTGAATTGAAGTAATGGCTGACAAAATGCAGGTCACTTTGTCAGTGTAGGACCTTTTAAGAAACAGAGAAGTCTGATTTTATCAGGCTAACATGCACAGGTGAGATGCAAATCTACCACCAATGGTTCCCACGGGTGTCATTAGCTCTCCTGCCCCATAAATAAATAGCTTCTCTGAGAAAGAGCTTCTAGGTATTGTGTTGCTACTTCTGAGTGCTAGCGTGCAAAAGAGGAAAGAATGATCAAAGAGAAAATGTTCCCCGAGCAGGCGATCCCTGTGGACTGAGGCATTATGCTGGTCTGGGGACCAAAGAGCATGACTTCTATGGGCTTCTAGAGAGGACTGTGTCAGTTTTCATACACACTCTGGTCTTGGTAAGTAACTAGTAACCTTTTTTTTTTCATGCCTCTGCCCTGTCATTGTCTTAAGTTTACTGTTTATATTATTGCATAGGTCAAAGGGACCTTAGAGACGAACCACTTACAGAGCAGAAGCATTTGCACATTTGCCTTTTTCTAGAACTGTAGAATCGCATTCTTATTTTTCTCATTGCAAATGGCTGAGTTCAAGTGGGAGTGAAAGGTTTTTTTTTTTTTTAATTCGAGTTTGGCAAATTATCAATTCAAATATGCTGCTCAGTTTGGGGAATTAAAAAAAAAAATCAAGTAGAATCCTGCTTGAAATGGATAGTTACTCTTTCTCCAGATTTTGGATATCACTTAACGTTAACTTTTACAAAGACATTTTTTTTCTTTCAAAACAGCTTTAGGTTATTAATATGATGTTAAAGTTTATAATCTGAGATGATTTGTTTGTTTTTCATAAAAGATTTTCCAGTGTCAGTAATTCTATAACTGTATGGTCCTAATTTAAACTAATCATTCAGAAGTAAAAATATAAGCAACTCTGTCACTGTGGGGCTTTAAAGGAAAGGGCAGTCTTCCAAAGAAATTATAAACAAATTGACCCTCATAAGATTTTTACTCTTATCTAAAAACCCATTCTTTGCCAGTAAGCCTCATGCCTATTTGTGGCTAGAGCAGCACAGTTCTTAATGGCCCATTATCCTCAGCCTTCCTGGTCCAGACAAGTAAATGCAAGCCCATGTCTCGGGAAGAATGATTGATTTAGTTACATGGGCATAATTGTTCTATTAGGAAGAATCAGTTCATTAAAGCTTAGGGGAATGAGTTAGAGGTGAGTTTGGCTAGACTTACCTTGACATGGAGACAATCAAGTGAAGAAAAATCAATTGGCATCTATCTGATACTCTATGATGTGTAAAAACTATTCCAAGAAATTAAGTTGCTCTTTCCATTTTTCCCCTCCAAAGGAAGAAATCAGTACTTTTAGTTAAATTAAATTGTAAATTTCACTTATAAATAAAGATGAAATAATTTCAAGGTATATGAAACTTCTTTTGGAATAGGATTTCATGCTTATGTGTATTTTACAAACATTGCTAGTATGGACTCTTTGTAGATAGGGCTCAGGTTTAACAAAGGACAGAGGAACACATTACAGAAAGAAGTTGATATTGTAAGAGTAAGAAAAAATATATATAAATATAATTATATATATATGTAATTTTATATTTAATATAGAACTGTATAGTATATATTATATAGTTGTTTATTTTATATATTATTTTAGAGGGAAAGAGAGAGAGAGAAAGAGAGAGCGAGCACTGGAGGGGAAGAAGGAGAGGGAGAATTTAAGGTAGACTCCCCAGTCGGGTTCAATCCCACAACCCTGAGATCATGATCTGAGCTGAAATCAAAAGTCAGATGCTTGAGAGTCATCCAGGCACCCTGGGAAAGAAACTCTTGTATTCAGAAGAGTTATCCTATTCTTTTAAATTGGTACATAGTATTATTTAATATAGAAAACCATAACTTATAAACATTTTCATGTTTTGGTGGGACTTACATAGTTTTAAGTTTATTTTCTTTAAACAAATGGGTAGCTTATAAAGATATTGGAATATTTTAAAGAATAAATTTCTAGAGGTGATAGATACTGGAAATTACTTTTCATTAAGGTTTTACAAATTTTTACACAATAAGTTGTTGGAAGAGGTCATCAAGAGGACATGACCACTACTTGACCCCAGAGCTAGGTCCAGGCAATCAGAGGCTCCCACCACCCCGTCTTTCTAATATACGTTCCCTTCCAGGTTCCCCTCGCTGGAGTCATTTTCAAAGACAGCTCTGAGAGAGTAAGGTGCTGTTGGGACCTTCTGGACTGAATACATGCCTAAACCCAGTTAAGACCTCTGTATAAGCTTTTGAGATTCTGGCCAAGATCTACTCATCCTGCGGCTGCTGGAGATAAGGCTTCTAAGTAAGTTAAGGTAGTTGCCTTGACTATTAAACTGCGACCTACTAACCCAGAGTAGCCTTAGCCTGTCTCTCTCTTTGCCTTCCCTGTTGGGGTACCAGTTTCAGATTTCACCCAGGAAGTTCCCAAGTTTGGGAACCAACATAAATCCACCAACTTATATTGAAAGATAGGCATACTAATTTTTTATTTGTGCAAAGGAAAACGGGATATTTAAAAATATTAAGTGTGTCTGAGCAAATTTTCTTTTGTTAAGTAGCTGCTCGTATTCTTTTCTCTGTGAAATATCTGTAAAAAAAGCTTAATCTATTTCTTTAATCTTATTTTTTAAGTGTTATTTAAATTCCAGCTAGTTAACATACAGTATAATTACTTTCAGGGGTACAGTGTAGTGATTCAGTACTTCCATATAATACCCTATGCCCAGGAGAAGTACACTCCTAAGTGACCTATTTCACCATCGTCCCACCCACCTCCCCTCTGGTAACCATCAGTTTGTTTTCTAGAGTTAAGAGTCTGTTTCTTGGGGTGCTTCGGAGGCTCAGTTGGGCGATCGTCTGCCTTCAGCTCATGGGCTCGGGTCATGATCTCAGAGCCCTGGGATCAAGTCCTGCATCAGGCTTCTAGCTCAGCAGGTCTGTTTCTCTCTCTGCCCGTCCCCCATGCTCAGTCTCTCTCTTTCGCTCTCTCCTTCAAATAAATAAAGAAAGAAATCTTTTAAGAAGAGAGAGAGAGAAGAGTTTGTTTCTCGGCTTGCTTCTCTTTTTCCTCTTTGCTTGTTTTGTTTCTTAAATGTTCCACATATGGGTGATCATATGGTATTTGTCTTTCTCTGACTGACTATTTCATTTAGCATAATACCCGCTAGCTCCATCCATGTCATTGGAAATGGCAAGATTTCATTCTTTTTTATGGCTGAGTATTATTCTATCCTATTTGTTGAATAAACTGTGTCTTCTTTACTGATTTCAAAAGTCAAAATAAATGTACTGACTTCTTATTTATATATAATATGAATCTATTTCTGGAATGTCTTCTCTATTCTATTGCTCCTCTTACCTATATCTCTTACCTATATCTGTTCTCAACCCCTCATTTTACTCTATGTTTCTAGAAGCTTTACTAGAACATGTTATCGTACATAATTTCTCTTCCTTTTTTCCCCCAAAATGGTCTATTTTGGGGCTTTTCTTTTCTGTAAAGATCTTCCATTCATTAGAGTCAGCTTTTCAAATTCCATTAAAAAGTTGATATTTTGGTTGAGATTTCATGTCATTTGTACATGAATTTGGAAAGAATCATAATGTTCATACTGTTGACTCTTTTCATCATTTAAGAGAGTGAGAATGTGTGTGTATGTGTATCCTTCAGTAAATTTCTTAGTTTTTTTTTTTTTTATTATTTCTCATTCAAGTCTTATAAATTTCCTTTTCTTCTTTTTTTTTTTTTTGGAAGATTTTATTTTTTAAATAAATTCTATACCCATTGCATGGCTCAAACTCACAACCCTGAGATCAAGAATGGCATGCTCTATTGACTGAGCCAGCCAGATGTCCCAAGTCTAGTAAATTTCATATTAATTTTATTCTTAGAATTTTACATTTAAAAAATTTTGCTTCTCTTATTTAAATATAATTGACATAAAACATGGCAAATTCAAGGTATACAATATATTGATTGGATACATTTCTATATTGCAATGTTTTCTGATCTATTTTCTTCACTACTTGTTTTTTTTTTATTAATTTTTTAATTTATTTTTTCAGCATAACAGTATTCATTATTTTTGCACCACACCCAGTGCTCCATGCAATCCGTACCCTCTACAATACCCACCACCTGGTGCCCCCAACCTCCCACCCCCCACCCCTTCAAAATTCTCAGATCGTTTTTCAGAGTCCATAGTCTCTCATGGTTCACCTCCCCTTCCAATTTCCTTCAACTCCCTTCTCCTCTCCATCTCCCCTTGTCCTCCATGCTATTTGTTATGCTCCACAAATAAGTGAAACCATATGATAATTGACTCTCTCTGCTTGACTTATTTCACTCAGCATAATCTCTTCCAGTCCCGTCCATGTTGCTACAAAACTTGGGTATTCATCCTTTCTTTTTTCTATTTTTTTTTTTTTTTTACTGCTTTATAAACATATATTTTTATCCCCAGGGGTACAGGTCTGCGAATCGCCAGGTTTACACACTTCACAGCACTCACCATAGCACATACCCTCCCCAATATCCATAACCCCACCCCCCTCTCCCAACCCCCTCCCCACATCAACCCTCAGTTTGTTTTGTGAGATTAAGAGTCACTTATGGTTTGTCTCCCTCGCAATCCCATCTTGTTTCATTTACTCTTCTCTTACCCCCTCAACCCCCCATGTTGCATCTCCTCTCCCTCATATCAGGGAGATCATATGATAGTTGTCTTTCTCCGATTGACTTATTTCGCTAAGCATGATACCCTCTAGTTCCATCCACATCATCGCAAATGGCAAGATCTCATTTCTTTTGATGGCTGCATAGTATTCCATTGTGTATATATACCACATCTTCTTTATCCATTCGTCTGTTGATGGACATCTAGGTTCTTTCCATAGTTTGGCTATTGTAGACATTGCTGCTATAAACATTCGGGTGCACGTGCCCCTTCGGATCACTACGTTTGTATCCTTAGGGTAAATACCCAGCAGTGCAATTGCTGGGTCATAGGGTAGTTCTATTTTCAACATTTTGAGGAACTTCCATGCTGTTTTCCAGAGTGGTTGCACCAGCTTGCATTCCCACCAACAGTGTAGGAGGGTTCCCCTTTCTCCGCATCCTCGCCAGCATCTGTCATTTCCTGACTTGTTAATTTTAGCCATTCTGACTGGTGTGAGGTGATATCTCATGGTGGTTTTGATTTGTATTTCCCTGATGCCGAGTGATATGGAGCACTTTTTCATGTGTCTGTTGGCCATCTGGATGTCTTCTTTGCAGAAATGTCTGTTCATGTCCTCTGCCCATTTCTTGATTGGATTATTTGTTCTTTGGGTGTTGAGTTTGCTAAGTCCTTTATAGATTTTGGACACTAGCCCTTTATCGGATATGTCATTTGCAAATATCTTCTCCCATTCTGTCAGTTGTCTTTTGGTTTTGTTCACTGTTTCCTTTGCTGTGCAAAAGCTTTTGATCTTGATAAAATCCCAAAAGTTCATTTTTGCCCTTGTTTCCCTTGCCTTTGGTGATGTTCCTAGGAAGATGGTGCTGCGGCTGACGTCGAAGAGGTTGCTGCCTGTGTTCTCCTCGAGGATTTTGATGGATTCCTTTCTCACATTGAGATCCTTCATCCATTTTGAGTCTATTTTCGTGTATGGTGTAAGGAAATTATCCAATTTCATTTTTCTGCATGTGGCTGTCCAATTTTCCCAACCCCATTTATTGAAGAGGCTGTCTTTGTTCCATTGGACATTCTTTCCTGCTTTGTCGAAGATGAGTTGACCATAGAGTTGAGGGTCCATTTCTGGGCTCTCTATTCTGTTCCCTTGATCTATGTGTCTGTTTTTGTGCCAGTACCATGCTGTCTTGATGATGACAGCTTTGTAATAGAGCTTGAAGTCCGGAATTGTGATGCCACCAACTTTGGCTTTCTTTTTCAATATTCCTTTGGCTATTCGAGGTCTTTTCTGGTTCCATATAAATTTTAGGATTATTTGTTCCATTTCTTTGAAAAAAATGGATGGTACTTTGATAGGAATTGCATTAAATGTGTAGATTGCTTTAGGGAGCATAGACATTTTCACAATATTTATTCTTCCAATCCAGGAGCATGGAACATTTTTCCATTTCTTTGTGTCTTCCTCAATTTCTTTCATGAGTACTTTATAGTTTTCTGAGTATAGATTCTTAGTCTCTTTGGTTAGGTTTATTCCTAGGTATCTTATAGTTTTGGGTGCAATTGTAAATGGGATGGACTCCTTAATTTCTCTTTCTTCTGTCTTGTTGTTGGTGTAGAGAAATGCAACTGATTTCTGTGCATTGATTTTATATCCTGACACTTTACTGAATTCCTGGACAAGTTCTAGCAGTTTTGGAGTGGAGTCTTTTGGGTTTTCCACATATAGTATCATATCATCTGCAGAGAGTGATAGTTTGACAGCTTCTTTGCAGATTTGGATGCCTTTAATTTCCTTTTGTTGTCTGATTGCTGAGGCTAGGACTTCTAGTACTATGTTGAATAGCAGTGGTGATAACGGACATCCCTGCCGTGTTCCTGACCTTAGGGGAAAAGCTTTCAGTTTTTCTCCATTGAGAATGATATTTGCAGTGGGTTTTTCATAGATGGCTTTGATAATATTTAGGTATGTGCCCTCTATCCCTACACTTTGAAGAGTTTTGATCAGGAAGGGATGCTGTACTTTGTCAAATGCTTTTTCAGCATCTATGGAGAGTATCATATGGTTCTTGTTCTTTCTTTTATTAATGTGTTGTATCACATTGATTGATTTGCGGATGTTGAACCAACCTTGCAGCCCTGGAATAAATCCCACTTGGTCGTGGTGAATAATCCTTTTAATGTACTGTTGAATCCTATTGGCTAGTATTTTGGCGAGAATTTTTGCATCTGTGTTCATCAAGGATATTGGTCTGTAGTTCTCTTTTTTGTTGGGATCCTTGTCTGGTTTTGGGATCAAGGTGATGCTGGCCTCATAAAATGACTTTGGAAGTTTTCCTTCTATTTCTATTTTTTGGGACAGTTTCAGGAGAATAGGAATTAGTTCTTCTTTAAATGTTTGGTAGAATTCCCCCGGAAAGCCTTCTGGCCCTGGGCTTTTGTTTGTTTGGAGATTTTTGATGACTATTTCAATCTCCTTACTGGTTATGGGTCTGTTCAGGCTTTCTATTTCTTCCTGGTTCAGTTGTGGTAGTTTATATGTCTCTAGGAATGCATCCATTTCTTCCAGATTGTCAAATTTGTTGGCGTAGAGTTGCTCATAGTATGTTCTTACAATTGTCTGTATTTCTCTGGTGTTCGTTGTGATCTCTCCTCTTTCATTCATGATTTTATTTATTTGGGTCCTTTCTCTTTTCTTTTTGATAAGTCTGGCCAGGGGTTTATCAATCTTATTAATTCTTTCAAAGAACCAGCTCCTAGTTTCGTTGATTTGTTCTATTGTGTTTTTGGTTTCTATTTCATTGATTTCTGCTCTGATCTCTATGATTTCTCTTCTCCTGCTGGGTTTAGGCTTTCTTTCTTGTTCTTTCTCCAGCTCCTTTAGGTGTAGGGTTAGGTTGTGTACCTGAGACCTTTCTTGTTTCTTGAGAAAGGCTTGTACCGCTATATATTTTCCTCTCAGGACTGCCTTTGTTGTGTCCCACAGATTCTGAACTGTTGTGTTTTCATTATCATTTGTTTCCATGAATTTTTTCAATTCTTCTTTAATTTCCTGGTTGACCCATTCATTCTTTAGAAGGATGCTGTTTAGTCTCCATGTATTTGGGTTCTTTCCAAATTTCCTCTTGTTATTGAGTTCTAGCTTTAGAGCATTGTGGTTTGAAAATACGCAGGGAGTGATCCCAATCTTTTGATACCGGGTGAGACTTGATTTAGGACCAAGAATGTGATCTATTCTGGAGAATGTTCCATGTGCACTAGAGAAGAATGTGTATTCTGTTGCTTTGGGATGAAATGTTCTGAATAGATCTGTGATGTCCATCTGGTCCAGTGTGTCATTTAAGGCCTTGATTTCCTTGTTGATCTTTTGCTTGGATGATCTGTCCATTTCAGTGAGGGGAGTGTTAAAATCCCCTACTATTATTGTATTCTTGTCAATGTGTTTCTTTGATTTTGTTATTAATTGGTTTATATAGTTGGCTGCTCCCACGTTAGGGGCATAGATATTTAAAATTGTTAGATCTTCTTGTTGGACAGTTCCTTTGAGTATGATAGAGTGTCCTTCCTCATCTCTTATTATAGTCTTTGGCTTAAAATCTAATTGATCTGATATAAGGATTGCCACTCCTGCTTTCTTCTGATGTCCATTAGCATGGTAAATTCTTTTCCACCCCCTCACTTTAAACCTGGAGGTGTCTTCGGGTTTAAGATGAGTTTCTTGTAGGCAACATATAGATGGGTTTTGTTTTTTGATCCATTCTGATACCCTGTGTCTTTTGATTGGGGCATTTAGCCCATTATCATTCAGGGTAAGTAGTGAGAGATATGAATTTAGTGCCATTGTATTGCCTGTAAGGTGACTGTTATTGTATATTGTCTCTGTTTCTTTCTAATCTACTACTTTTAGGGTCTCTCTTTGCTTTGAGCACCCCTTTCAATATTTCCTGTAGAGCTGGTTTGGTATTTGCAAATTCTTTCAGTTTTTGTTTGTCCTGGAAGCTTTTAATCTCTCCTTCTATTTTCAATGATAGCCTAGCTGGATATAGTATTCTTGGCTGCATGTTTTTCTCATTTAGTACTCTGAATATATCATGCCAGCTCTTTCTGGCCTGCCAGGTCTCTGTGGATAAGTCTGCTGCCAATCTAATATTTTTACCATTGTACGTTACAGACTTCTTTTCCCGGGCTGCTTTCAGGATCTTTTCTTTGTCACTAAGACTTGTAAATTTTACTATTAGCTGATGGGGTGTGGACCTATTCTTATTGATTTTGAGGGGGGTTCCCTGAACCTCCTGGATTTTGATGCTTGTTCCCTTTGCCATATTGGGGAAATTCTCTCCAATAATTCTCTCCAATATACCTTCTGCTCCCCTCTCTGTTTCCTCTTCTTCTGGAATCCCAATTATTCTAATTTGTTTCGTCTTATGGTGTCACTTATCTCTCGAATTCTCCCCTCGTGGTCCAGTAGCTGTTTGTCCCTCTTTTGCTCAGCTTCTTTATTCTCTATCATTTGGTCTTCTATATCACTAATTCTTTCTTCTGCCTCATTTATCCTAGCAGTGAGAGCCTCCATTTTTGATTGCACCTCATTAATAGCTTTTTTGATTTCAACTTGGTTAGATTTTAGTTCTTTTATTTCTCCAGAAAGGGCTTTTATATCTCCCGAGAGGGTTTCTCTAATATCTTCCATGCCTTTTTCAAGCCCGGCTAGAACCTTGAGAATCGTCATTCTGAACTCTATATCCGACATATTACCAATGTCTGTATTGATTAGGTCCCTAGCCTTTGGTACTGCCTCTTGTTCTTTTTTTTGTTGTGAATTTTTCCGCCTTGTCATTTTGTCCAGATAAGAGGTTATGAAGGAGCAAGTAAAATACTAAAAGGGTGGCAACAACCCCAGGAAAATATGCTTTAGCCAAATCAGAAGAGATCCCAAATTGTGAGGGGGGAGAAAGGCGATAAAAAGGGGTTCAAAAAGAAAAAAAAAAAAGAAACTATTTAAAAAAAGCCGATAAAGAAAAAATATAAAAAGAGGAAAAAATATATATATATATTAGATAAACTATTTAAAAAACGTTAAAAAAGAGAACGGTAAAAGTTAAAAAAATTTAGCAGAAGAAGAGAAAAAGAAAAAAAAATTGAAAAAGAAAAAAAAAATAAATTAACTGCAAGGCTAAAAAATCACGGGGAGAAAGCCATGAGTTCCGTGCTTTGCTTTCTTCTCCTCTGGAATTCCGCCGCTCTCCTTGGTATTGGAACTGCACTCCTCGGTAGGTAAACTTGGTCCTGGCTGGGTTTCCCGTTGATCTTCTGGGGGAGGGGCCTGTTGTAGTGATTCTCAAGCGTCTTTGCCCCAGGCGGAGTTGCACCGCCCTTACCCAGGGCCGCGCTGAGTCATCCGCTCGGGTTTGCTTTCGGGAGCTTTTGTTCCCTGAGTGCTTTCCTTCCATAGAGTCCGGAGGACGGGAATGAAGATGGCGGCCTCCCGTTCTCCAGCCCGGAGGAGCCGAGAGCCCGGGGCCCCACTCCTCAGTGCGCCCTCAGAGAACAGCGCCCAATGACTCCCGCCACCCTGGCCTCTGGCCGTGCTCTGAGCTGACCGAGCCTGCGACCGGTTCAAGGCAACCCTGAGCTGAGAGTCACTCCTTGGCTCTGTCTCTGTAGCCGGCTTCCCCGCTCCAATACCGGTAAGCTCTGCGACACTCAGACACCCCCGATCCGTCTACGACCCTGCGGGACCTGAGGCCGTGCTGACCCCGCCTGGGCTTCACCCCAGTTAAGCCTCTGGAGCGATGTCCCTCAGCGGAACAGACTTTTAAAAGTCCTGATTTTGCTCCGTTGCTCTGCCGCTCGCCGGGAGCCGGCCCCTCCCCCCGCGGTCTATCTTCCCGTCGCTTTGGATTCACTTCTCCGCCAGTCCTACCTTTCAGATAGTGGTTGATTTTCTGTTTCTAGAATTGCTGTTCTTCTTCTCTTCAATCTCCCGTTGGATTTGTAGGTGTTTGCAATCTTTAGATAAGCTATTTAGCTGATCTCCCGCTACCCGAAGTAGTCTCAGCCTGCTACTTCTCCGCCATCTTGACTCCTCCTCCTTCACTACTTGTTTTTAAGTTTTCAAAGTTTCTATGGATATAATATCAAACTCAGAGATTCTTCCCTCAACTGTGTCCAGTCTACTAATAAGTCCATCAAAGGTATCCTTCATATCTGTTACAATGTTTTTCATCCCTAACATTTCTTTTTGGTTCTTTCCTAGGATGTCCATCTTTCTGCTTGCATTGCCCATGTCCAATTGCATACTGTCTATTTTATCTGTTAAAGCTCTTAATACATTTTTCCTAGTTGTTTTAAATTCCTGGTCTGATAATTCCAACATCCCTACCATGTCTGGTTCTGATACTCGTTCAGGTTCTTTAAACTGATTTTTGCCTTTTAGTATGTTTTATTATTTTTCTTCATAACTGGACATGATGTACTGGTTAAAAGGAACTGCTGGAAATAGGCCTTTAGTATTGTGGGGGTAAGGTATGTTGAGGGGGAGGCGGTGTTCTAGGTTCCTGTCATCAGGTTTGTCCCTAATGAGCCTGTGCCTCTGGACTGTGTGCTTTACAAGAGTTTCTCATTCCCTGCCCCAAACCCCCTTAAGGTGGACAGAAGGCTAGAATGGGCTGGAGTTGGGTAATTTCCCTTCTCTCACAAGGAAGGCTGGAGCTAGCATTAGGAACTTACTTTTCCCATGTCAGACTCTGGTAATAACTCTAGCAGCCTTGGCTCTGGTGAACTAATTTCACCAGAGGACAGGAATGGTTAAGAAGAAACAAATGCTGTGGTGTAATTCAAAATGACCATTTTTGCCCTCCCCTTGCTATAGCCCAAGGGAATTTTCCTCTGTTATATAGTGTGGAAACCCAGACAAGCTTCTGGTGGTATGTCTCTTGGTATTGTGGGGGCCCCTATGCTTAAGTCCCATTGGAGTTTTTAACTGTCAGAGTTGTATGCACTGAGATACAGTAGTTGGTCATTACAGTTCACATTTTCTTACTATTGCCCTGCTTCCTGCAGGTTGAGTCTTTGCTCCAGGAAGTTGCCATTTCCTATATTTGCCTGTCTGTCTGTCCTGTCTTGAGGGCTGCAGAATCCCTGTGCCCCTCCTCTCTCGGATCCTAGAAGAGTTGATATTTCAGCCTGTTCAATGTTTTTACTTGCTGTTACAATGGATGGTAACTTCTAAGCTGACAGTGTGTTTCTTTTATATCTGGTTGTTATTATTTATAGAAAAACTATTGAATTTCACTGCTGATTAGTTTATGACAATATTGATAATTAGCGAATCTAATATTCCCTGAATTTATATTTTTATTGTCTAGGTATAAAATTATGTCATCTATGCAAATGGTAATTTTCATTTTCTTTTAAATAATCATACTCATTTATTATTACTTTTTATATTAACTAGAACTTCATTATTCTCTTCTTGAATATACTAGAAAGTCTTACAATACTGGCCCTCCCTATATTTTCTTAATGAAAAATAATATTTTGACTTATGAATGTGGAATTTGATAATTTCATTTCTTTTTTTAAATTAAATTTTTTTTCAATGTTCCAAAATTCATTGTTTATGTGCCACACCCTATCTTCAAATCCCTTAATGGTAAAGTTATATTTAACAGTCATTGTATATTTTACATTTCCATTATATTTACAGTTACGTTTGCATCAATGCCTAACAATATTTTTTTCCTTTTTTTTGAATTTTTTATTTTTTAATTCTTTTCAGCGTATCAGAATTCATTGTTTATGCACCACACCCAGTGCTCCATGCAATACATGCCCTCCATAATACCCACCACCAGGCTCACCCACCTTCTTACCCCCGTCCCTTCAAAACCCTCAGATTGTTTTTCAGAGTCCATAGTCTCTCATGGTTCATCTCCCCCTCCAATTTTCCTCAACTCCCTTCTCCTCTCCATCTCCCCTTGTCCTCCATGCTATTTGTTATGCTCCACAAATAAGTGAAACCATATGATAATTGACTCTCTCCGCTTGACTTATTTCACTCAGCATAATCTCTTCCAGTCCCATCCATGTTGATACAAAAGTTGGATATTCATCTTTCTGATGGAGGCATAATACTCCATAGTGTATATGATGGCCTAGTAATATTCCACTGTATATATGGACCACATCTTCTTTACCCATTTGTCCATTGAAGGGCATCTTGATTCTTTCCACAGTTTGGCAACCGTGGCCATTGCTGCTATGAACATTGGGGTACAGATGGCCCTTCTTCTCACTACATCCTAACAATACTTTTTGTCTTCTTTTTCTCTTGATAAAAATTAAAATTCTTGTCATTTTATATTTATAATTAATATATAATTTTATAATTCTATTTGGCTTTATTAACATGTTTTGTTGTTTTCTATTTAGTTTGCTTGCCTCTTCTGCTTTCTAGTTTAAGAATTTGTGCTTGAAGATTTATTATTTTTTTTCCATTTTTGAGTTCTTTTTCTTGTATATCTGAAAAGTTCCATTTTGGGGCATTGTTTTGATTGAATTCAAAAATCAAAACAATGTTCCTTTTGTGGTATTATGTTCCAAGATTCAATGTTATGTATGGATTAAAAAATACTAATATAATTTCTTTTTTATAAGAACCCTGTATTGCAAGAAAAGATAGCATACCCCCAATAAAGGCCAAGTTATAAAATGCAAATAAAGGAAAACTAGATGACTAATAGTTATATAAAAAGATGCTCAAACTTATTTTTAATTCTATAAATTAAAATTAAAATGTGATGTTATTTTGTATTCTTCAGATTGAGAACAAATAATATGTAGTTTTAAAACTCCAAATGTTGGAAGATATTTAGGTAAAAAGGAATCTTTTATACTGATGTTGAAAGTATAGACTGGCTCAACCTCATTGTCAAGACATCTTTTACCACTTGGTGAAATTAAGTATACCCACCAACAACCCAGAAACCTAGCTTGTAGGTAGACATTCCAGCAAAATTCTACACAGGGTATTAAAGAGACATGGATGATGATTGGTAGTAGCAAAGTGTTAGAGGTAATCTAACTATCACTGGGAAAACGGACAACTGTAATGTGGTTAAGCTCTACAACATATCCTGCAGCAGCTAGAAACTGATTAGATATACATAAAAAACTTGATAACTCTTAAGAACATAGTTATTTGTGAAACAGACACATAGACCAGTGGGACAGAGTAGAGAGCCCAGATATGGACCCTCAACTTTATGGTCAAATAATCTTCAACAAAGCAGGAAAAAATATACCGTGGAAAAAAAGGCAGTCTCTTCAATAAATGGTGCTGGGAAAATTGGACAGTTATGTGTAGAAGAATGAAACTTGACCATTCTCTTACACCATACATACAGAAAGATTAACTCAAAATAGATAAAAGACCTCAACGTGAGGCAAGAATCCATCAGAATCCTAGAGAAGAACATAGGGAGTAACCTCTTTGACATTGGCCACAGCAACTTCTTTCAAGATATGTCTCCAAAGGCAAAGGAAACAAAAGCAAAAATGAACTTTTGGGACTTCATCAAGATCAAAAGCTTCTGCACAGCAAAGGAAATAGTCAACAAAACAAGGAGGCAACCCACGGAATGAGAGAAGATATTCACAAATGACACTACAGACAAAGGGCTGATATCCAAGATCTACAAAGAACTCCTCAAACTCAACACATACAAAACAGATAATCATATCAAAAAGTGGGTGGAAGACATGAACAGACAATTCTCCAAAGAGGACATACAAATGGCTAACAGACACATGAAAAAATGTTCATCATTACTAGCCATCAGGGAGATTCAAATCAAAACTACATTGAGATTCCAACTTACACCAGTTAAAATGGCCAAAATTAACAAGACATTAAACAACATGTGTTGGAGAGGATGTGGAGAAAGGGGAACCCTCTTACACTGTTGGTGGGAATGCAAGTTGGTGCAGCCACTTTGGAGAACAGTGTGGAGATTCCTTAAGAAATTAAAAACAGAACTACCTTATGACCCTGCAATTGCATTACTGGATATTTATCCCAAAGATACAGATGTAGTGAAAAGAAGGGCCATCTGTAACCCAATGTTCATAGCAGCAATGGCCACAGTCGCCAAACTGTGGAAAGAACCAGTGGACGAATGGATAAAGAAGATACGGTCCATATATACTATAGAGTATTATGTCTCCATCAGAAAGGATGAATATCCAACTTCTGTATCAACATGGATGGGACTGGAAGAGATTATGCTGAGTGAAATAAGTCAAGTAGAGAGAATCAGTTATCATATGGTTTCACTCATTTGTGGAGCATAAGGAATAACACAGAGGACATTGGGAGATGGAGAGGAGGAGTGAGTTGGGGGAAGGTGGAGGGGGAGACGAACCATGAGAGACTATGGTCTCTGAGAAACAAACTGAGGGTTTTGGGGGGAAGGTGGTAGGAGGTTGGGTGAGTCTGGTAATGGGCATTATGGAGGGCACATATTGCATGGAGCACTGAGTGTGGTGCATAAACAATGAATTATGGAACACTGAAAAGAAATTTTAAAAAATAATTTAAAAAGAACATAGTTACTTGTGGAAAAAAAAAACAAACAAAGCAAAAATAACAGTAAGTTTTCTAGCATGATACAGCTTATATTTCAAATACAAAATGCACAAAATAAAATTCTTTACATCTCTATTAACATGGAAGAGTAAAGGACCAACTATAACAAAGATGGTTCTGAAGAATGAAATTAGGAATAGGAGACTAGCCCTTTTAGAGATCAAGACTTATAAAGCTGTAGTCATTAAAACATACTCCATAAGGAATAGACTAGAATAGTGCACAGAGTTTGGAAACAGAAACATGCATTTATTGAATTTTATTTATGACAGAAGTGGCATGATCATTAAGTAAAGAATGGGAGGACATTTAATCAGTGAAATTGTAACAAATGTTTGATGTGGAAATATCAAAGTGTGGAATAGAAGTGTGTATACTATATGCCCACCAAAAAAGGGGTAATAGAATATTCATGAATAATCTTAATTGTGGCTACCAATATTTTCTGAATAATCAGACATTTAGGTTCTTAAGTACTTTCTAACCTGAGTGGTTGAAAATAAAGTTTTAAAACTTCTAACTGGTATTTTTGTTTCTTTCTAAGTTCAAAACTTTTCAGAATGATTACATAGCCAGCTAATGGAATCTGTAGTTTAAAACAAATTTTGTAAATTATTGAAAATTTCATATGATCAATTTTTATAAATGTTCCATAATCTGTTGAAAATTTTCTACTATCATAGTATGTTTTATATGCATTATGTGCCAGACTGTTATTTATATTTTCTGTTTTATTTAGAGATTCTGCTATTTAGTTTTACATTTTTTGATTTTTTAAAACTTCTGTTATTTTGGGAGGTTTGTATTTTTATTTTGCTACTCACTGAAGTTAACTTTATAAATTTATATATGCTTAAACATCTTTTTACTGACTCATCAACTTTAGAGGTTGTCTTTTATTGACTACCTAGCATGATGGATAAAAAGAATTAGTACATTTATCATTCCTTCTACTTCTCTTTATGACCCTGTAGTTTTGTGGTAGTTTTGTTTGTTTACATGGATATTAAACACTACTGAATGAAAACTTACAAACCAGAACAATTACGGCTCTGTTTTCCCATTGTCGTGTGGTGTCCCCTCCTCAGTTCTTTTTCTCAGATAGACATGTGGGAAAATAATGGTTACAGATTTGATCTTTGCTCTTATTCCCTTGTAATGTTAGTTCTATTTCAAGGTTCAGTTCTACTGGTTAAGGGTGTAGCCCATGATCTTAAAACACCTTTATATTTATTTTCTTTTTTTCTACTCAATTCATGAGCTTAGCTTCATTGGATGCATCCCTTCTTCCAGACAGAGTATGTGGAGGATAAAAAAAACTTTGGCCAAGGAGCTCCTAGGGGAGGACACAGGAAATGGAGGGTTTCTTGAAATTTTTCCCTTAACCATTAATTTCCTAAGACCTTCTACTCTATTTTCTCCTTTGATTTCTGTTCTGGTTCGACTCAGACATATGTTTATTTAATTTAATTTGTTTACATTTCATATCTTTTTATTATGAAAACATTTAACATATTCAAAAGAAGAGAAAATGATGTAGTATAATCCCATGTACTCATTGCCCAGCTTTTAGAGTAATCAACCTCATGTCCAGCTGGGTTCATTTATATTCTCATCTTGTTCCTATTCTTCTCTCCTGATTTATTTTGAAGATACCTTGAAGATTATTTTGAAGATTATCTTGAAGATATTTTGAAGATCTTATGAAGATAATCATATTATATCATTTATATGTATTTTCAATATATCTCTAAAAGATGACTATTAAAAATATAACCCTCTTATTATATAAAACTCTAACAAGAATCCCTTAATATGATTAAGCATAAAAAGATTGTTTAAATTCCCACAATTATATCTCACTCTTTCTAAGAATTTTATTCTTCGAATTAGGATCCAAATAACTTCCATACATAGCAAATGGTAGGCATGCCTCTTAAGTCTCTTTCATCCTATACCTTCTACTTGCATCTCAGTAGTATTTTTCTTGTTATTTTTGTTGTTGTTGTTGTTGAAGAAAACTTATAGTTTGTGTTATAGAGTTTCTCATAGTCTGAATTGTGCTGATTGCATCCTGTGGTACTTCTACAGGAGTCATCTGTTCTTTTTCCTATACAGTGATCAGGTTGAGTCTTGATTTTATTTTGGTTTTTGGCAGAACTCCTTGTGAGGTGGTGGTATATGTCCATTAGAAGATGCTTGTATTTTTTGTGTGTGTGTGTGTGAATTTAGCAAGCATTGATAATCACTGCTAGAAAGGGTTGCAGAAGGGTGATATTCTAATTAAGTCATTCCTTTTCAACTATTACCCAAAATACTTAGATGAATAAAAAATTCTCCCCCATAAATTCTTTATTTGAGTTCAGAGCATAATGGATAGAATTGCAAGAGAGATACTTGAGTCATTTCCTTATTTATCATATTTCAAAATCATGAGTTGGCTTACTAGTGCCCTTGCAAGATCTCCAATTAGGTTTTAAAAACTAAATATTATTGTGCTCGCTTCGGCAGCACATATACTAAAAAATAAATATTATTAAGAATTTATTATTTATTTATTTATTTATTTGTCAGACAGAGAGAGAGAGCACAAGAAGGGAGAGCAGTAGGCAGAGGGAGAAGCAAACTCCCTGCTGAGTAGGGACCCCAATGTGGGACTCAATCTCAGGATCCTGGGATCATAACCTAAGCAGAAGGCAGACACTTAATCCACTGAATCACCGGGACATCCCTTATTAAGAACTTACAGTTTTAAACATTTGATGTGTTTTTTAAGCACTTAAAATTATAATTCTTTTTTTTATGATTTTTTTTAATTTTTTAATTTATTTTCAGTGTAACAGTATTCATTGTTTTTGCATCACACCCAGTGCTCCATGCAATCTGTGCCCTCTCCAATACCCACCACCTGGTTCCCCCAACCTCCCACTCCCCGCCCCTTTAAAACCCTCAGATTGTTTTTCAGAGTCCATAGTCTCTCATGGTTCACCTCCCCTTCCAATTTCCCTCAGCTCCCTTCTCCTCTCCATCTCCCCATGTCCTCCATGTTATTTGTTATGCTCCACAAATAAGTGAAACCATATGATAATTGACTCTCTCTGCTTGACTTATTTCACTCAGCACAATCTCTTCCAGTCCTGTCCATGTTGCTACAAAAGTTAGATATTCATCCTTTCTGATGAAGGCATAATACTCCATAGTGTATATGGACCCCATCTTCTTTATCCATTTGTCTGTTGAAGGGCATCTTGGTTCTTTCCACAGTTTGGCGACTGTGGCCATCGCTGCTATAAACACTGGGGTACAGATGGCCCTTCTTTTCACTACATCTGTATCTTTGGGGTAAATACCCAGTAGTGCAATTGCAGGGTCATAGGGAAGCTCTATTTTTAATTTCTTGAGGAATCTCCACACCATTCTCCAAAGTGGCTGCACCAACTTGCATTCCCACCAACAGTGTAAGAGGGTTCCCCTTTCTCCACATCCTCTTCAACACATGTTGTTTCCTGTCTTGCTAATTTTGGCCATTCTAACTGGTGTAAGGTGGTATCTCAATGTGGTTTTAATTTGAATCTCCCTGATGGCTAGTGATGATGAACATTTTTTCATGTGTCTGATAGACATTTGCATGTCTTTATTGGAGAAGTGTCTGTTCATATCTTCTGCCCATTTTTTGATATGATTGTCTGTTTTGTATGTGTGGAGTTTGAGGAATTCTTTATAGATCCTGGATATCAACCTTTTGTGTGTACTGTCATTTGCAAATATCTTCTCCCATTCTGTGGGTTGCTTCTTTGTTTAAAATTATAATTCTTATTCAAGCTCAAATTTCCTCAGTTTTGAATAGGGAGAACTTCTCCCAAGGAGAGTCCTTTTGACATGATCCCAATGTTTGCTTTCTTCTGTCTGGTTTGACAACATGTTCTAGGCTCATCTTGTATATTTCCTGCCCTGGCTTGAAATTTAAAAAATTTTTGAGGAACTCTTGTTCCTTTGTGAGAAATGGTATTTGGAAAGTAAATTCTGTTTGCGAGGGATATTTATTGTTCCTTTGTAGGCATTTTTAGTGAAAAGAAGTAGAGCATATTTAAAAAAATCATATATATATATATATATATATATATATATATAGTGTCATGGTGTCATGTTTATGCTCCAATAAAAATTTAACAAATTCAGGAATTCAGGGTTTTTACTTAATCAAATTCCTCTTACATATGGGCCTCCTTTACTCATGGCCAAAATTTTCAGTTTTTATAGACAGCATCATTATTATTCATTTTCTTCTCTCTCTCTCTCTCTCTCTCTTTAAAAATCTGTTTGGCACACTAAGGAAAGCAAAACTAATGCTCAAAAATACAATGACTGTAAATATAGCTTGAGAATTTTTTTCTTTCACTTTTTTTTCCTTAGTGTATATCCCATTAAGAATGAACAGTTCATTGTGTTTTAAAAGTCAAATAAAAAAAGAAGCAACTGGGGCCTCAGTCCATTGGTTCAGTACTTGTGGTTTCAGCTCAGGTCAGAGTCTCAGGGTCATGAGATTGCACCCCACATGGAGCTCTGCACTCATCAGGGAGTGTGTTTAAGACTCTTTCATTTTCCCTCTTCTCCTCCCCTCCTTCACGTGTGCTGGGGTGCACTCTCTCTTCCTCTCAAATTAAAAAAAAAAAATTCTTTAAAAATAATTAAAAATAAATAAATAAATAAGTAAAAATCACTTAAATAGTTCCTTTCAGTGTAGTTACTTTTATCAACTCTATGTAGGCTATGCTTATTTTTTATTAATCTTCTATTGGAATTTTGATATTAAAAATGGTTTTGTATTTATAAAAATATTTATGTTATTTTATCAACTCTGTTTCCTTTTTTCTCCTACCTAAGTACTAAGGAGGCACAATTCTAAGGTCAGAAGAAATCGGGGGTTTACAGGATGGTATGACCATAGACTTTTTTTTTTTCCTAAAATCTTTTGTTTCTGGTTTATCTCTCCACTTTAAAAAATATAAGCAGATATACTCTTTCTTAGATTAATGGTGGGATTTAAAGCATCCTTAGAGATAAATAACGTGTGTGTGTGTGGGAGAGAGAGACAGACAAAGAGAAAGGGACAGAGAGAGAATTTGAGAAGGTAAGGGAGAGAGAGAAACAGCAGAGGTTTAAGAACGTATGCTAAATTTGGCTTGACAATAAGTTTTTTTGGATTTATAGAAACTTGCCAGGTTGCTTTCAGTGTACATATTTATAACTAGGAGTCTGTTTAATTGGATTGTTAATATGCTCAGGTTATAATTACATAATTTCTTTTTTTCTAATGTATCCTTTGAGGTAGTTTACTTTTCAAAAAATACATGCTTCTGTGCAGCTTATTTGAGTAATTGTGAATATACATTGCTCACATCACAAGGTGTGAAGGTATCTTTGACAAATACAAGGTTATTTGGAATTTTTTTTAAATTTAAACTACTGAAATGTATCAATGAGCTGAATGTGACTTGATAATATTCACATTTAACTATGAATGAAGTGAACTTATCAATATTATGTATTAACATTGCTATATTGATTCTTCAAATTTAATTTAACATAGCTCTAATCTTTGAGAAGAATTTCTCTATTTTGCCTATTTTGATAATTGCCAATGATCTTGTCTTCTGGTATTTAGATCCTTTTGTTTTCTCCTCTCACATTAGACCCAGTTTGATTCAGGAAAACTTTCTTTAGTATTTTTAATTAATTTATTCACTTCTCACAGTATTTATATATATTGATAACTGTCAAATTATGACATGTTAAAAAGAAGACTTTATCTAATGGGATTCTAGGCAAAATGTTCATCTCAAGAAATGCAGTTAATGGATGATGAATGATGCCTTCCAAGTGACTAGTCATGTCTGGAAATATGTCAAGACTTGGAGAAAATGTAATGAAAGGTGAACAGTGTGACACTGTGTTTGTTCTAGGACAAAGTGGAAGGAGAGAGAGATTCTTAATATTTTGAAAATAAAATGTGAGAGCATGAGGGTTAACGAGAGTTTTTAAAAAATGCTTACTGGTATGATGGCACAGCTGTGTGATATCCTTGGGTCACATTCTCAAGAAAACCTATTATCAAAATTTTCTGATTAGTCATTGTGTAAAGCATTAGACTCATATTTCTTCGTGGTGAATCCTGGGTTTTATAGCCAGACCATGCCTGCCTAGTTTTATATGATTTTTATCTATAATTTCATCTTCTCTGAACTCATTGTTCTCATCTTATCCACAGTCCAAATCTGCTTTTCTGACTTTCCATACCAATGCATTGGAAATACCATCTAACTTATGATTCAAGATAGAAACAAGAGAGTCATCCTTAACATTTATCTGTCCCTTAATTTTCTTAATCATTCATTGAGCTTTATAAAGTTTCTCCCTGAAATATCTCTGAAATCTGTCCACTTTGATCACAACCTCACTGACTTTGCTTTAAATTAGAAACTCAACGTGTGTTCTAAACTATTAAAATAGCTTCCTAACTCTTAATATCTATTTCCATAATCGGTCTAACTCTAAACTATTTTCTCCACTTCCATTAATTTTTGTTACAAAATGCAGATATGACACTGCTGAATTTTAGATAGAAACCTTCAATGGTAATGAATTTCTTTCTGCTAAAAGTCCAGATATCTTACGAGGGCTTATCACCTTGACTCAATATATCTTTGGGGATTTCACTGCTATCCAAAAAAACTCCCTTAACTGTAAAGAGAACCCATTACTAAGCTTTTGACAGCCATTGGTTGGTCCAGGGATGGACAATGGATAAGGCAGAAGCGATTCAAAACCCTTTTTGGATGGGGCGTGGGTGGTGGGAGGAGTTTGGAGTTGGGCTGGAGAAAGGGAGGGAGAGAAAAATAAAGATTAAAATTTGGTCTGAAATTTGGTCTCTCCATGCAACTAGATCTCTTTCATGTGAATTTAAGGGGATATTGATGGTCATTTTCATGTGGCTTGAGTACCAGAGCGGATATGTATGTTGAGAAAAACTATTTAAACAGATAATCAGAAAGAAGCAGATAAATGAGATAGAAAGAATATGCTCCTTGGTTTCCTTGAAGCCGTCTAGTTGCTGTTTTCTGGAGACATGGGTTTCTTTTTGTTTAAAGAAAACCAACAAATAAAAGCTAAGCCAATGAATGTAATTGTATTGGGGGAGGAAATGGAAGATGCAAATAATTCTACTAATTACTAAGTGAGAAGGGTAATTTTACTAAAAGTTTGCTCAATTCTAACACCCTTAAAGAATTGACAGAGCTTTTGAAATTTGTTATATTTCTATAAAAAGCTATTTACGTATTTTTACAATATTACATTGAAGTTAGATAAATGAAATATTAACAGGATAGTAACACAACTATTCAGTTCTGTCTGACTTTGATTTACCTGAAATTCGAATCTCTGCCATTAGTTCAGAAAATTAAAAAAAAAAATTCTCTGTAAACAATATTTAATGTAGGGCTCCTGGATGGTTCAGTGGGTTAAAGCCTCTGCCTTCGGCTCAGGTCATGGTCTCAGGGTCATCGGATCGAGCCCTGCATCCAGTTCTCTGCTCGGCAGGGAGCCTGCTTCCTCTTCTTTCTCTGTCTGCCTCTCTGCCTACTTGTGATTTCTGTCTCTGTCAAATAAACAAATAAAATCTTAAAAAATATATTTAATGTATAATTGGAATGAGATGTATTTTCTCAGCCAGGTGTGAAGTGTGAGAACTATGCCCTTTACCACACCTCTAGCTCACCTACTCATGATAATAGATTTCATTTCTTGGTAAATAACAATGTCCATGTAAGCTATCTAGAATGTCTTTGTTGTCCCCCAATTGAATATCAGGCTTAAAGCTAAAGATAAATGGGCTCTCAGCACCATGTCTCTAAAAAGGGCCACCGGCAATTAAGTTTAGAATGATCCCATTCTAATCCCTGGATATTAATCTTGAGGATGTCTCCCATACTGGCTAGACTGTATTAGAGACAGATATAAATATGTAACTAGTGATTTAAGAAAGGTAACTTCTGACATCAGTAAGTGCTCTGAAGGATATAAATACTGTCCTGTGACAGAACGTGACTGGGGCAGAGACTTTGGATAGTGTGGTCAGCAAAGGACTCTGAAAAGGTGACAGGGGGGCTGAGAATTGAATGATAAAAAGTTGTCAGACACATGAACATTGACAAGAAAAGCATACTATCCAAACGAAAGGCAGGTGCAAAGATTAGAAGTGGGAACGTGTCTGAAATGGTTGCAGAATAGAAAAAAGGCTAATGGGTATCTGAGAGGCATAGAGCATAGTAATAGTACTACGCCTTGTAATATGTTTGCTAGAATAAGTCTGACTATGATAATATAAACAATCTGGCCTTTTCAGTTTTTAATATTTAATAACAATGGAATATATCTTTATATTCTTTTCTGTATTTGAATTATTATAATTAATTAAAAATGATTGATTCTCGGTTATTTATTGCAAGATCAAGCCATGTGTTTTAAATACAGCATGAGGCTTGTTTTCATAAGAAATAGCTTTCATTATAGACATGAATACTTAGAAACTTTATGTAAAGTTCTTTCAGACCGTGGAGCAAGAAATTCCAGTCCATATCATTCAAATACTTGTGTCTGAATATAAAGGGAAAAACTATCTACTTGTCATGTTTGCTTTCATGAACAGTTTGAGCTTGTTTACATAATGTGGGTCATCATGTAATGTTTTTTGTTGTTGTTGTTGAGTCAGGAGCTTCTCTCTTTAGAAGAATTAGCAAGTACATATCTTTTAACTTATTGCGAAACTTTCAAAGTCATCACTTCAAGCCAATCTTTACTTTGTGATTTTAAGACTATTAGTAGCTAACAGAGTACCACGGTGATTTGAATCCATTGATGACTTGCAGGAAGTTATTGTAAGTCAAGATACAAGGTTCATCAGTGCAATGTCTGAAGCAGCAGAAATTGACTTGCAGGAGTAAGTGTACCTCAGTATTGCAGTTATTAGCTCCATTTGTCAATATGGAGAAATGAAGGCTAAGAAAGATTAATTAGGTTTGCCAGGGTTATAAAACACTGGAGGGACAGAACCAGAAAGAGAGCCTATGTTGTCTAACACCCAAATCCCAGCTCAGAGTCCTACATAATATTGCCTCTAGCTAAATGCTACCAGTTGGTGGATAACAGGCTCAATGTAATGCTTTTTATTGTGACTTTTTGATAATTAATGACTAAGGATGCCTTCTCTGTTCTTTCTGAGATGTTAAACTGTTTCTCAGTGAGTTCTCAGTCATGAATCTTTGTTCTCTGCCTGCCTATATTTCTCGCCCCATTGGCTTCACAGCGAGATGGAATACGGAAAAGATGTAAAGCCTCTGCCCTTTTTTCCATTAGTGACAATATTTTTCCAGTTCAGTTACAGGTTTAAGCATAGGCTCTTTGTTAGCTAATTCATCTAACACTTCACTCACACAGAGACTAAAACATACAAATGCTTCCTAGACCTTTATGTTCTTATTCTATTAATTTCAGAGACAAAGTAATGTGATATTCCCCCCTTTTTACTTTATATCTTTTTTTATCATGAAATATATTTGAGTTCTGCAATAACTTATTGATAGGATGGGTTAGCAAGAATTATTGATTAAACCCTACTCATTTGTGAGCAACTACTTTTTCACCCCATTTCTCATAGACTAGGATCTGTTTCCTACATCAGATTTGTCTTTGTGATATGTAGTAATATTTTGAGAAATGTAAATGATGACATTGAAGTCATTCAGTCAATAATATGATATAATATATTTAATTAATTTTCTTACCACATCCCAAAGGCAATTTAAAAGTGGAGACTTACCCTCTTCACAACATGCTGAGCACACTTGATACAGTGTATCTTGATGAAAAAGACTATGGCAAGACGCAAAGAAAAGAAAATGCAATAAAATGTCTTGTTGCTCTGTAAGAAAAAGGAATTGGATAATCTATTGCCAGTCAATTGAGATTTTACCTGAGATAATGTAACAAGACATTAGTAGCAGTAAATGTGGAGGGGGTACACACAGAACTATATTCCTAATGTGTAATCTTTAAAATATTTGAGTGATTTACTTATCACATGCCCTTTTCATTGAAATACATGCATTACAAATTCTGATTACATTTGAAAAATTAGAACAGTTGAGTTTCATTTTCAGATTTTTACCTGCTTTGTCTTTGCTTTAACCAATATGATTCAAAAGTATAACATGCTTGTTTCTATATAGCTTCAATTTATTACATGTAATTTAATTAACACTAGTATTTCAACAGAATAGATAAAGCTCATGAAGTCTTTCACAATATGCCCTTGCAATTATTAGAATTCCTGGGCTTTTCTTGTGTGGAGAGTAATTGCATAACCATATGCTTCTGTTAGAAGAGTTAACATCTAATCTAAAGAATTTTTCTTCCATTGATTGATGGACAATTTTTAAAGAATGTAGTTTGTCAAGCAGCCTTTGCCTTTTCCTTCCTGAAATCCCTGTTTCAAACCAGTGCTAGCAATTTCCTGTCTGTGATGGCATTCAAGACATGAGATATCCTTGTCTTTGACAGCAAAGGACATTTGTTTTCTTTGAGCTGCACTCTTATCACTGACAACAATAAAACTGTCAAGTGTGTTATTTGAAACATCAAATTCAATAAGAACCTTTGTGTAAGTAAGGGATGTTGGAAATAATAATGTTTTCTTTCTTAACCAATGGCATACACAGCTAGAATTTGGAATATCTGTGGGTTTCATGACAGAATATGATATAACTGCAAAAGAATATAATTATGAAGAATCAAGGAGGATATTTTTGTAAATGATAGAGTAGAATATAAGCTATTCGTGAAATTATGCATCAAAAATCAAGGAGATAACAATTAATAAAATTAATGATAATTAATTTTAAAATACAAATTTTAGTTCTCAACAAAGGTTTGCAGATAAATACCTGAGTTGTCACTGAAAAAAAAATGAATGGAGTAAGGTAAAAATTAGACTTCTATATCTCTTTAAATTCACCATCAATTCACCACATCCATTCACTCACTCATTCTCCATGTTGGTTGAATGCATTTCCTTCTAACCCTAGTTGAACCCATATTTCTAATTGGGTTCAATCTTTGTAAATAAAAGAATATTTACCTAACTACTTTGTGGCTTGGTGAGGTAAATTAAATGGAAAGGAGTAAAAGGATTAAATTTAAGGAACACTGCTGGCAATTTATACTACTGCTGGCAAAAATTACAGTTACACTGGATCTTAGAATTTCAGTTAAAATAAATTCATAGTTTGGTGAACATATAACTATGTTCTATTAAATTAGAATAGTAGTAAATCTGTCACAGTATAAGATCCTACACACAATGTAAGAATTACGAAATTATTAAAACAGTCATTGGCAATTTTTATTTTTAGCATCTGTGAAGCAAGTCTAATTTATATTAATAATTGTAATTAGGTCATATTTTATTTTATAGGTACAATAATATCTGCCTTTAATTTCTTGGTTTTTTGCTTTGTAGGATTCCTAAAATATAAATTTAGAAAATGTACCTTGAAGCACAAAATTGGTAAACATAAATGATAAGGACAAAACTATATAAAATATTTTTTTCATTTTAAATGTATTGCATTTTCTTGGAACCCTATATAACCAGCGGGGGAAAATATGTATGATATTGCAGTCCTTAACAACAAATTTTTTAGGTAAGAATTCTTAGGCCATTTTTTCTTAACTATGAAATAGCCTGTGAGGTTCTATTATTTCTGGAGGAATCTGTAAGCCACCTGTGTCCCAGAAGACATAACTTCTTTTTAAGAGGCAGTGGATATAAAATGTAATGTGTTTCCTATGTGCATATACATTTGAAGGGGCATCCAGAGTAAAGTCCATTAATACCTACAATGTATCTAGAGTTTCACTGGTGTCTAAAATGGGGGAAAGGAGAAGGGGAAGACTCTATTATCATTACCTCTCTTTCCTTTTACTGTATTTCCTCCTTTCTTCTTGTTTCCTTTCCTCACTTGCTCACATACGCAGACGTCTGATTCACATATAGCCCAGGCATGATAGATCGGTTTCTAGATTTGGTTCTGAGTTGAACCCATTTCCCTGCCACTGAGTAAGTAAACTGCAGGAGACCATTTAGGCATTTGAAAAATAATGATTTTATTTTTAAAGATTTTACGGAGAAAAAAGCATTTGCTTTGAATTTTAGAGGATTTTAAAAGTTGAAATGAATAGGTGAATACATAATTAGAGTTACTTATAGGATAGTTATGCATCCTTTAATTTTTTTCAAGCCATGGTATAATAAATTATTAAAATGCACCGAAATGAAAATAAGCCTTGGACCATTTACTCCTTTTTAAAAAGATGTTAATGTATATTTATAATATATATATAATTATGTGCCGTTGTTACAAATCTAGTGTTAATGCTAACCAAATATCCTAGAATTGAGGCAATAGTATATCACATGGCCTTTCCCTCTAATGCATAGTATGTAGCTGGAACTCCAGCTGACTCTATTATGTCTAGGCTTTTCCCCGATTATCCTACTTTGGAACATCTGGTAGTCTCCAGCAAATGCATCTACATCTGTTCTGGACACTGCCACATCAAGCAGCCATCTGGCTCTAGAATCCTGCTCTGCCCGCAGCTCACGGTTTACCACAAGCCCTGGAGCATGTTATCTCACCCTTGATCTTAAGAGTAACTTCTCTCAAGTGGCTGTTGCTGGTCTGAACGGCTGCATGTTCAGTTTGGGCAGAGAGCCGGCTTTTTAGCTCCCCACAGGAATCACTGAGAACAGGTTGTAACGTTTAACAAGATTTTACTGAAGGCTTGGGAACAATAGAAGAGAAATATAATTTTCTATTATATTATATAAGAACTTTAAAAGGGATGTTGAGTAGATCCACTCTCCGTGTGAGCCAGTAGCAACACCGGTCCTCTCCCCACTAGCCCAGAGCCTAACACAGAAAGGGGCCAGGCATTGGTTGTTGCTGCTGAAGTGATTAATAGGATGAAACATTTGTAGGATCCACACATTCAAAGGTGTTCAAGAGTTTTTGAACGAGTAGCCTCTCAGCCTCCATCTGGCCAACTTCCGCTGGGAGTCAGTTGACCTTCCCTCCAAAGAGTGTCTTTGAGAAGGTCTCAAATCCAGGTCCTTCCCCTTCAAAGTCAGCACAAACTCAGCCATATCTCCTCACCTAAGTACACAGATTATATCAGAAGAAGCGATTGTTATAATACTTCCGTTATTCTAGCATTTGCGGAGCTCTGTTCCTTTTAAGTACAAAAAATGCTAGACGGCAACTCAGTTCTCTTTCTACAAGTCTTTTTTCATCCTCTTGTTTTTCTGACTTTGAACCCCTTGAAACTTGATACTCTTACTGCAAGGCCCTCAACCACTCATTCACACTTAGTTCCTGCAGGCTCCTTCCTGATCATTCCATTTTCCCATGACCCCTGCTGTTTGGTAACCCGCCCCCGCCACCCCACGAACTCTCCATGTTCATCTTTCATCTGAGGAATGAAGAAGTTAGGTCAAAAGGAGGGGCAATACTGTAGTCGAATGTTCTGTAACACAGTCCTTAGGACATTTCTGAGAACTTCTCTCAGGGTGAATAAACATGTCAAGAAACTCTGAAGCCTAACGAGCACAATTGTCCAAGAGTTGGGAGCTCTTATTCTGAAGCTGCCTTGGGTTCACTAGAGGAAAGTCAAAGGGAGCAACTGAGCCCTGGGGCAGCTAGCAATTTAAATTAACAGGATAATAACAGATAGGCAAGTGCATATATGTATTAACTGTTAGGGTCCGTGATCAAAGGAACGAGACTGATATAAAGCAAAAATCAAACAAAGCTTTATTTCACGCCAAGCATCAAAAATCAAACTGACCGGTCAGGGCTGTCTCTTATGAAAAGACGACGACGACGATGATGATTCCGACAAGGTCACTCCCAAGAAGGCCGCTCCGGACGAGGCTGCTCCCCAGTTGGAGCCGCTCCCAAGAAGAGGCCACTCCCAAGAAGGTCGCTGCTGGTGAGGTCGCTCCCGGGGCAGGGCCGCTCCCAAGAAGAGGCCACTCTGGAGGAAGCCACTCCCAGGACGAGGCCGCTCCCAATGATGAAGAGGCAATGATGACAGAGACGATGACGAGGAGGACAACACCGATGACACAGACTCTGCTCCCCATGACGCCACTCTGACAAGGCTGCTCCGGCGAGGCCGCTCTGGAGGAAGCCTCTTCCCTGATGATGCTGCTCCCGCAGGGCTGCTCACCGAGGAGGCCTCTTCCCAGACGAAGCCGCTCTCTGGAATGACACAGCTCCGGTGAGGCAGTGGCTCAGGGTTCCCGGCGAGGTTGCTGCCATCTAGGCCGTTTCCCGCAGCGCCGCTGCCGAGGGTTGTGGTGTGTGGGCGGGGCTGCCAGTGGCAGGGCCACTGGCGGCGGGACCGCAGGCGGCTCAGGACTGCTGGCGGCTCAGGGCTGCTGGCGGCTCAGGGCTGCTGGCGTCTGGACTGCTGGTGGCTCGGGCCGCCAGCGGCAGGACCGCTGGCAGCGCTTATAGCTCTTACAAGAGCTGTTACAGCTCTTCTTTTGCTCCCGCTGACTCTTCTGCTGCTTCTTCTTCCTCCGACAGCTCTCCTTCTTCTCCCCTCGACAGCCTCGCAGACCAACCTTTATGGGGGTGGTTGAGCCCCGCCCCTACACAGGCGGCCAATTGAATCCCAATTCACCCCAGAGGATATATGTGCGCCCCGCCAATTGGACGTCTCCACCTGGCCTGCCCCGCCCCTACATCCGGGATCCACAAGCCAGTTCCTATGGGAGGGGCAGGCCCTTACATTAACATTTTACCCAATGCTTTGATATAAAGCTAAATTGTTTGTTTTTTCATAATTTCTAGTACATTATCAGTATACAGTAAAATGCTAATGATTCACTTTATTAAGCTATTTTGTTAAGAGACTTTGAACCTACACAAAATTTTATTTAATAAAGTTTCCATTTTCTATGATCACATAATATGAAAAAGAGTAGATACAATATTTATCAATGATATTTCTTTTTTAATTTTAAAAAATATTTTATTTATTTATTTATTTATTTGACAGAGAGAGGGATCACAAATAGGCAGAGAGGCAGGCAGAGAGAGAGATCTCTGTCAAATAAATAAATAAATAAATAAATCTTAAAAAAAAAAGAAAATGTATTTACATTAACAAATTTATTTTCATTGGAAACAGGATATAGCGAATGAAAAAAAGTTGAGTTTGTTAAAGAAGTCCTAGAAATTTTACAGCTTTAGATTTAGCGTTAATGGGACAGCTAGTCATATTATCTAATGAAATGGCAAACACTGTTATATAATATTTTATAACCAAAGGAATAAAACTATACATCTTCTGTTTATTTTAGGGTCAAAATTATAGTGGTACATCCTATTATGTAAAATGCAATAGTTTTTTTTTAAAGATTTATTTGACACATTAATTTATTTTATTAAATTAAGATTTATCTATTTGACACAGATCACACTTAGGCAGAGAGGCAGGCAGAGAGAGAAGGGAAGCAGGCTCCCCGCCGAGCACCGGGGGAGGGGGGGGTGTCTCCATCCCAGTACCCTGAGTCAAAGGCAGAGGCTTTAACCCACTGAGCCACCCAGGCTCCCTTGCAATAGTTTTTTAATAACTTAAAAATAATAGTTTTGGGGGCGCCTGGGTGGCTCAGTGGATTAAGCTGCTGCCTTCGGCTCAGGTCATGATCCTGGAGTCCTGGGATCGAGCCCCACATCGGGCTCTCTCCTCTGTGAGGAGCCTGTTTCCTCCTCTCTCTCTGCCTGCCTCTTGCCGACTTGTGATCTCTGTCTGTCAAATAAATAAATAAAATAAAATCTAAAAAAAAAAAATAATAATAGTTTTGGAAAAAATGTCCCAATCTCTGAAGTAAAAACCCAAGTGACAATTACTTAGGAAGCAAATTCCAAGTGCAGACTCTTCTTGTGAAGGGAAATGCCTTGAACCATTTTCAAATATTTGCTAGAAGTTGTGACTCACCTTTGCGAGTCTTTAAGAACAAAATTCTGATCAAATAGTGAAACAACTAAAACTTAACAAACTTCAGAAAACAAAGATGTTTCTTTACAATGTTTATGAATACTAGACCTTGTGTTGATTTGGTTACTAATGGAGGAGAGACCATAAACACAAGCATTACAGGAGAGCTAGAGAGATGCAAACCGAAAGCATGTTGTTCTATAAACTTTGTGGCAAATATTGTCAGAGGTTCCAAGACAGGTGCAAAACTTTCAAATTATCACTTGGTTTGCTTGCAAGAGGAAGAAGCGTCATGCTGCTCATCAGATATGTTGTGGCACTGTTATTTTCACACCTACTCTCTGTGCAAGACAAACCTTTAAACTTTTCCACCTGGGATGGTGCCACATTTCATTGAGAAACATCTCTGCCCATTGGATAGCTGTATGATGGGAGCCCAAAATAAAGGGATTTTCAAAGAGTTCAAAGATTACAAACTATTAAAAAAATCTTAACTTTAAAAACTAGAGGTGCATCTTGGTTTCCTTAGGTCAGGTTTTTGTTGGATTTTAGAAAAAAAAAAACACAACTGAATTAAGAGTTAAGAACTCAATATTCATACCTTCAATCTTAAATTGAATAGATAGATAGATAGATAGATAGGAGTAAAAAGAGAATGGCATTGCCATGTTAGCGTTTTTTTTTCCAGATTATTTTATTTATTTATTTGACAGAGAGAGAGAGAGAGAGAGATATCACAATTAGGCAGAGAGGCAGGCAGAGAGAGGGAAGCAGGCTCTCAGCTGAGCAGAGAGCCTGGCACAGGGCTCTGTTCCAGGACCCTGAGATCATAGACCTGAGCTGAATGAAGGCAGAGGCTTAACCCACTGAGCCACCGAGGCGCCCTCATGTTAGCCTTCTTTACATGAATATTTTCTGCTGACTTATCCTAAATACTCAAGCAATGGTTAATTAACTGTCCCTACTATTCCTATTTTAGAGCACTAGCTGCTCACCTTGAAAGTGTTGCTTGTTGCCATTTGCTTGTGTGACACTGCTCTTCTGAGTTACTAATACTCATAAAAGACAAAGAAATACAGTGCATTTAGATGTTGAAAAATCTTATACGTTATGTAATATCCTATTGTATCAATGAGAGTGAATATTAACAAGAGACCTAGGTTGCTCCATTAGCAAGCTAGTTAGAAAAAAACCCTGCAACTTCATTTCACATCCTCAGCATAAAACTTTTGCAAATTGCTATAAGAAATATCTGCAAGTTAAAATGATATTAGAAAAGTTCTGTCCTGATTGCTGGAGGCAGGAGGAATTTGGTGTTTGAAAATCCATATAATCTGGATAGTGGTTGGCTGTCCATGAGCATCCTAAATTCTATAACCTTGACTTTGATTTCCATCTCCTGTTCTCTCAGTTACACTTTTTCACACGTTTCTTAATAGTGGCTAGCTCAATGTCAATAGCTCTCCCTTTGCTCTCATGAAAACCCCTCAAGGTTCTCTATAGTTTAGGTCTGTGACTTGCCCTCATTTTCTGTGTTTTTTGACCTTCTATGATCTTTTATATAATTCCCACTCTTTGCTCTATTTTATGCTTTTCTTTTTTCTCCAACTGCATACATAGCACAAAGTAAACTAGACATCTGGATGTGTTGGTGCCAATATTTGAGTCTGCTCTGTATCTTAGGATTTAAATTCCATCCATCCAAATACATAAGTTCCTGGTTTGTTTGACATGCTGTTTGTTTATATTATGGTTTGCATAGTAAATGTCTATAAATTCTGTATTTTAAAGATGTTGTCATACAACTGTTGCATTAACAGTAAAATAATTTTTGCATCTTTATCTTTCTTTTGTGACCTGTTTTTATTTCCACTATTATTTTGTACACACATACACACACACACACACCCCAAAACACTCTCAGTGGATTAGACATGGAGAAGTCTCCCTTATGATGCAGTACAGAAGAGAACAGAAACTCTGGCCACCATTGAACAGTAGTTTGGAACCATTAATTAATTTTCTATGAGCCTCTTAAAGCACTAATTTGGAAAAGGACTAGATTGTTTTATACCAGCAGTTTTCAACTATTTTTGCTTTAAACTTGTTGAACATGATACATTTTCAGTTACACTGGTGTTATATCTTGATCCCTGTGGAACCATCTTTTCCAAAGGTAGTGTGCCTTCTTTCAAGCCTAAATTAATGCCACTAAATTTGCCCTTTGATGTTAATAATTAAAAAAGAATAAAAACTCCTTGTGGAATTTTTCTTCAATGTAATTCAAGCTTAGTTACTCTCTCAGTAATAGCTTTTCAATAAGATTTACATCAATGATAAAGACTAGTTGGAGTGCCTGGTTCAAACTTTGACCTGACAGGAATAATACTAAGTATGTTCCTATAGTTTCTCTGGAATCATCAGGCTCTGTCTGGAAAATCTCTTGATTTTCAGTACGTATATATACATGAGGATATCTGGTTGCATCATCTACAAGTATATATTGTGTATGAGCCATTTTGAATGATACTTTGTATGTAAAAATCAAAACAAATGATACAGGGTAATTTTCCTAAGTTACTATATTGGAAATCTAAGACAATAGCAAAAAACTTCTAAAATTCAAACACAGAAAATGTTCTAAAAATGGTAAAATGTAGGAGTACAGAGAGGAGGATTTTTCTTTATTTGTTATTCTATTTCCACACAATAATATGAGTAACTAAATTTTTTTGAGTTTTTGGTATTTTATTTTATTTTACCTTATTTTTTTTGTTTTATTTTTTTAAACCTGAGATATATTTTGTTTTAATGTTTATTAAGATTTTTAATATATTTATTTGAGAGACATAGACAGATATAACAAGAAAGAACAGAAGCAGGGAGGAGAGGGAGAAGCAGGCTCCCTGCTTAGCAGGGGGCTCAATGTGGGGTTCAATCCCAGGACCCTGGGATTGTGACCTGAGCCCAAAGCAGATGCTTAACTGACTGAGCCACCCAGGCACCCCAAGGGCAATTTATTTTAAAGATACCCTCTTCAAATTTTATTAAATAACCACATTTTTATTTTTAAAATATTCTGGGAGAAAAGCTATTTGTAAATTTAGCTTTTCTAATTCTAATTATCAATTCTAGTATCAAATTCTAATTTGATACTCTCACAACTGCTGCTCTTGATTTTAGCAAATAGTGCAAACATTGTAGGAAGTTCTGGATACAGTATGTAAGTCTTTTTGAAAAATCTAATATGTGAGCCTTAATCTTCCTGCAAAATTATTATGAATTTATGAAGGTAGAAATCACTGGCATAAATTACTTCACCCCATTGAAAAATAATATGATTGATAAAATGCTGGGCCATTTGTTTAATTTCAGAAACCCAATAGTATTGAGACTACAACAGCTACCAGGAAACCAAGAAAACATTAAAAGCTTGTAGGAGATTTGTCGTGGTACTAGAAGTTTTAGGAAGTAGAAATCTGATTGGAAGAGGGGTTAGTGAATCTACCTCGTATCTCATTTATTTAGGAAGCCCGTTATTTTTTTCTTATTAGAGGGCTGATGGAGAGGACTATGTATGTGTGTATGTGGGGGACATCTTCCCCAAGCCAAACCATGTCATAACCACTGCATGAGATCATTAATTGAATGATTTCACTGTGTTAATCTAATTTCTTATGATTAGTTTCTTGAGACAGTTTCCATTGGCCTGAACAAATCCTGAAAATACTTGTGGCAGCATTAACTGAGAAGGAATGTTTGTTACAACATGCCATTTGCTATTCTTCATTAAAAGATACATTTTTAAGCATGTATATACTATCCTCAGACTTTAACATGATCTCTGATAAATGTGATGCATTTCTCATATGATTTTGGCAAATTTTCTTTTTAGATGAATTCTGTTTTGGAGCTTGTGTTAGCTTCTAGGTCTGTTATAACAAAATACCATAATGGGCGGCTTATACAACAGAAATTCACTTCCTCACAACTCTAGAGGCAGGAAGTCCAGGACTTAAGAGGTCAGGAGTTTGGGTTCCCCTGAGACCTTTCTCCTTTGTTTGAAAGTGACCAACTTCTCTTCTCTCTGTGTCCTCATATGCCTTGCTCTCTGGCATTTCTTTCTGTAGGTCTTAATCTCTTCTTTTATAACGACACCAGTCCTACTGGATTAGGGCCACCCGAAGAGCTCATTATTTAGCTCTAATTACCTCTTTAAGGGGCCTGCCAAAATACAGTCAACTTGGGCCTACAGCTTCAAAGCAAAGATTTGATGGGGACACAATTCAGTCCATAAGATAATTACAGGGGTTTAGATATGTTGAACAATGAGAAACTTTTAAAAAAATACCCCGAGTAACTAGGGAAATAGGATATGTTATGATAAGAAGCTCTGTCTGACCTGCACATGCTGCTTGTTGTCACCTGTCAAGAACGTAGCACCCGCTAGAGTCAAGAATCTGGGAGACACTCATAACTCTTCACTCTCCTGATACTTAATGATCAACCTGGGAGCGTAAAATTTGTTCTCTCTCCTAAATATCCGTGTAATCCATTAACGTTTCTCCAATCCCAGTATGAATATATTAATATCTTGGCCAGATTATTATTATTATTATTTTTTAAAGATTTTATTTATTTGACAGAGAGAGATCACAAGCAGGCAGAGAGACAAGCAGAGAGAGAGAGAGAGAGGAAGCAGGCTCCCCGCAGACGGGAAAGCCCAATGCGGGACTCGATCCCAAGACCCCGAGATCATGACCTGAGCCGAAGGCAGAGGCTCAACCACTGAGCCATCCAGGTGCCCCTCTTGGCCAGATTATTATGGAAATTTCCTAATTAGTATTTCTGCCATTCTCCCAATTTTAACTCTTTCCAATTCATTCCTAAGTCAACGTACAGAGTGATCTCTACACAAACTCCTCAGTGTTTCCCATTGATCATGGGATTGCATGAAATTCCCTGCATTCTCAGCCGCTTTCTCTATCCCTGCATCAATGAGGTAGAGAAAACGGCTTCTCTACCCTTTTCTCACTCACTTCTTATACTGTGCTTCAGCCAAACTACGCTTGCATTTCCTGAAAAGGATCGTGTTCTTTCTTACCTCCGATACTTTGTACAAGTTGAAATTTCAGCCTGGAGCCGTTTCTGCCGAGAATCTAATTCATATTTAAGGTCTTAGTTTAGATATCACTTTCTACAGGAAGGCTTTATTGACCTTCAAATCTGGGTGAGGTGCTCTTTGGAGGTACTACCGAAACCTCTTTTTTCTATTTAATTAATCTATACTTCTCCCATGATAACATTTCTCTCATTACATTGGAATTACATTTTTATCAGTATGTATCTACTAAAATGTAAGCTCCTTAAGAAAAGGAATCCTGTCTTGCTCACTGTTCTAATGTTAGCACTAGTGTTAAGCCTGGCACATGGTAGGCATTCAACGGCACTGAAGTTACCGAATAAATGATATTATGGAAACTCTTCTGACATATATCATATTTTACTATTAGGCATTAATGGTAGGGTAATTATCCCCAAATTATAAGTTTCCCTTAATTATATTTCCTTTGCTGTCTTCAATATTTTCTTCTGTTTCTATCATTTTCTATTCTGGGGAATTCTTCATATTTTTGATCCCAAGAATCAGGTCATCACTTGTATTTTTTTCACCTTGCGTGATCCAAAGAGACACTTGAAAGATGCTGATATATTATATAAACTGACAACCGGGATGAATTGAAAAACGGACCAAATTACCCGAAAGGAAGAGAGTAAACGGACAGTGTCAGTGACTCAGGGAATGCCTCAGGGAAGCTGAGGTTGCTGCCATCAAATTTCTGAGTGATAACAGAGCTGGTAGATTGTTGGTAGAATCTCTTTTTGCAAGAGATTGCTTGCAAAAGACGGTAGACTGTGCAGCAATGTGTGCGTGTGCATTTTAAGAGAAGACACGTCCACCCAGACATCACTGTTGTAAATTGCATGTGGCGACGAATTAGAGCTTTATTCTCCAAACAATGAAATGGAAATGTGATTGAAAGTGAGTGAAACATGAGAACGGAGCTCACAGACAAAACACCCCCAGAAAAAAGAATGCTTGTGTAATGGCTGTGCTAAAAACGTATAATTTCTAAATATGTGCTATCAGTTTCACCCGGAATTGAGTCCAAGTTTGTAAACATTTAGTCAAATAATAAAATTCGGAATAAAATTACCCTTTACTTTAGACAGTGGCTTTGACTATATGATTACCACAAGAAATTCTTACAGTCTTTGCTCCTGATGTCTTCCATGTCCATAGCTCTTTAGAAATCTTTATATTACTTTTGTGTCCCTTTATTACACAATTTTATAAATAAATAAAATTTTATTTTATTTTTAATTTTTATTTTATTTTATTTATTTTTATAATTTTATAATTTTTTTTACAATTTTATAAATAAATATTTCATTTATTTGAGGGAGAGGGATTAAGAGAGTCAGGGAGAGGGAGATGGAGAGAGAGAATCCGCAAGCAGGCTCCCTGATGAACTTGGAGTGGAGGCGGGAGCGCTTGGAGTGCTCAATCCCATGACCCTGAGATCCTGACATGAGCCAAAATAGAGTCACTCAACCCACTGAGCCATCCAGATGCCCCACCATTGTGTCCTTTTAAGTAAAGTGTATATTGAGTAAATCATAGTTTACCTTTTGGACTGTGTGGGACAAAATAATGTCCTGTTAGGAGAATTGTACTCCTAGAAAGGGAAATCTTTGTTAAGTAAGTACAGATGACTGGAGAATTTATTTGCCTACTTACAAATATCAGACCAACCATTTAAATCTTTCCTCAAAGAGTTAGACCTCCACTAGGAGTAGGCTTAAGGTTGCCTTCTGTAGATCGCTTTCATAACTACTTTGAAATCAGTAATTAAACACACATTTATTGAGCAATTATCACGTTGTCTAGGACTGTGCTGGGCAGCGGAGATGCAAAACCAAAGATTCTAGACACTATGCTTGCCATCAACTTGTTCCCTGCCCCTTGGAATGCTCACAACTTTTTTTTTTTTTTTTCCCAGTAACGAGATCTTTTTAAATTTTAAAATCTCTTCATGAAAATTTCTTGCCAAAAGACTTCAGTGTTTCTTTTCGCACCCAGAATAAACTGAAACCAGAAACCGTGGTCTAAATTTCTGATCTTCCACTATCTTCCCCTTCCTGACCGAGCTGCTTCCCCTGCCTGAATAGGATAACTTCGGATCCTGACATGCCTCACTCCCGAGAGCGCGGCCACTTCTTCAGCGAGGCTTTCGCTGACCGGCACAGTTAACAAACACTTCCCATTCCAACCTCTAACCCCTTACTCCGCTTAATGGTCTATAATAGCCCTTATCACTATCTGAAATATTTAGTTATGTTAAGAAAAAAGGAAACTAAGAAAAGTTAAAAAAAAAATCCCAGTAGAATTAAATTCCATGGAGTAAAGGCTATTTCTGTTAACTGCTGTATTCATATTATATTGAAGTAAATACTCAGCCAGTGGGAGGCATTTAGGAAGTACATGTCACATGAATGAATGAAGTTCTGGAGAGGTCATGGTAGTGAGCATATGGTGCCACAGTCCTCCATGTTCCAGTAATTTCTGCACAAACAGGAATGATGGAGAAGGCTCGGGAGTCAATCAAAATGTTTTTGTGAAATATTGTGTCCAGTCTCTCATTAAGTGTATGTTTACAAAATATAATTCGGCACTTAGATGCAGGAAGACATGCGGAATTTCCCCCCAACTAAGTCCCCAACATTGAAACACCTGTGTTATATGCTCATTTCCCCATAAACTGACGAGTCAGACACGGTCCTTAACATTCTTTTCCTGAAAATGAAATATTCCTAAAAACCTTGGCTATGAAATCAACTTTTATTAAAAAATTTGAAAAATATAAAGTGTTATAAATATATCTCATATTTACCATTTAAATTACTTTAAAAAACTTGTATATAGAGAAGTGTGTTTTCGTGTAAGGATTTCTTAAAATAGACTGTGTCTATAATAGGTGAATTATAAAAGTAGCACTTCTGGTTATCTTAAAGCATGACTAGGTTTCAAGCTTTACAAATGCTTAATACAGTGTGCCAAGAAAGACAGCCAACTTCAAAAAATGGTTTGGACCGGGGCACCTGGGTGGCTCAGTTGTTAAGTGTCTGCCTTCAGCTCAGGTCAGGATCCCAGGGTGCTGGGATCGAGCCCCGCATCAGGCTCCCTGCTTGGCAAAAGCCTGCTTCTCCCTCTCCCACTCCTCCTGCTTGCATTCCCTCTCTCTCTGTGTCTCTCTCTCTGTCAAATAAATAAAATCTTAAAAAAAAAAATGGTTTGGACCAAAGGTATGCACATGTTAGACCCTGCCTTCTACATTGTTGAAACTGCTTAAACTACATCCATCTTATTTTAAAGACTGCACTTGCAAATACGAAGGGTGCTTTGGAATGTTTATTATCTACCAATTTCCTTTTTAGTTTGAGAGACAGTACTCAAGATGATAAATTACCTTCCTGGTAGAAAATCCATTCCAGAAAAGCCTTCTGAAGTGAATACCTGTTAAACTACAAGATCTTTAAAATGAATACATTGTATAATGAGAAAAAGAAATTGAAAAGTGAAGCACTGAAATGAAATGCCTGACGCTTGAAAGAAGAAACGAAACTGATAACCTATAAAATTTACTTTTTTTAGCCATACCTCATTAAAAAAAAAAAAAAGAAAGAAAGAAAAAAAGAAGAAGAAGAAGGGGTAGCAGGAGTGGTAACAGGAAATGGCAAATGTCATGCTCAATAAATGTTTTTGCTGTATGCAATTATGTTCTTTTAATTCATAATAAACCATAACATTGTAGGTTGCTTTAACTCAAGAAATCAGGTATTGCAAGCAGATTTTATGGGAAGGCATGATTCATAGATGAGAAGTTTTTAGTTGTACCACTGGGCCATTTTCAAATTGAATTCTTCCATTTCCCGTCTACCCTTTGGGTTCCTCAGAGCAAATACTGTTGAAGAACATGCCTCAGCAATATTTCCTTAAAAACATAGGCCCTTCTGGGTGAGAAACTACATTCTCCCTATAACACATAAGTAAGTCGCTTCTGATTAAACCTCTCTCAGTCCTTTCCTTCTTCCCTCCCTTGTCCCCCCACACCTAGACAGACTCTCCTCCTGACAAGTTACCCTTAAAAGGACTCAGTGACCATTTTCTCAGTCTCGAGTCATATGCAGGGGAGTTTGTCAGAAGGAAGATGCCCCTGAGCAGCTATAATAAGAGAAGCTCTCCTAAACTTGGAAGTTTGTAACATAAAAGCACTCTAGGAAGAATGAAATGGCAGCTGGGGACAGCACTTTACACCCTGGAAGCAATATAGCAGCTGTTAGTGGACAGCATTCCTCTTGTAGACGTCTATGTGATTTTCTTAGCCAGGGACACATCTGTGGGGCATTATGAATCTGCCAGAAGATTAAAAAATTCATTTACACTTATCGAAATGTCTGAGGGAACTATTTGAAGTGTGAGAGTCCTTTGTAGCTTTTATGAGGAGGCCTTTTCGAAAGCAAGAAAAGTCATGTGTTGGAAAGGCCAGTTTTAAATTTAAGCTAAAAAAAAGAAAGTTCTTATTTTAGGACCGGAATAGTAGAGTGAATTTCAAAAAGTGGGAAAAAAAAGAATAACATTCTTCTATGAGCTAACAAAATGGTTATTAATATAAAATTATCAGTAGACCAAATTTTTTTAATGTTCCAACTCATCATGTACGTATTAATTTCTCTCTCTCCATCTACATATATGTACACATAACTACACAGACGTATTCTAAACTAGCCCAAATGTGAGGCATCTGCTCAAATGAATATATGTAAATGAATGTGTACAGGGCCTTTATATCTTTCAAAATATATCTTTAATTTTGAACTTTAAAAAGGAAAGATAATATAGGGCAAATATTTTTATTTTCATGGAGTACTACGAAAATCTACAGTCTGTAGCCTGGGAAAACTGAGGTTGAGAGAATATACCTCTGATTCTCTGAAATTACTGTAGCAATTGAATGCGACACTTCTGGCTCTGAGTTAACACAGTGCCTAGCACGGTGCCTGACACAGAGAGGATGATTATTATTATTTTACATTACAGAATATTATTTTCAGTTTAAAAAATTTCAGATGGTATGTCAAATTAAAATTATAACATGAAGAATAGCATTTTGCAATATTAATTATGCAGCACTAGTGAAATATATAAAAATGTTGAAAATAAATTTAGATGGTCTGTGAGTTTTGATAAGATTTGAAGAGATCTATCCTGTTCTTGGAGCAAGATAAATAAGCAGCAGACAGATGATTACTTAGTATACAATTAGATAATCAGGAATGGACAAGCAGAAGTGGAGGTCACCTGCCCCAGTGGAAAGTCCTGATCACTTGTTCAGTTCCTACTTCCTCCCCAGAATGACCTATCATTATTTATTTGAGTAAACACACACACACACACACACACACACACGGGGGAATAATAGATGTTTAGAGGACTCTTGGATATAAGAACTGAGTTGACAATGATATTTGAGATCGAAAGTGTTTTCATCATCTCTCCACCCGCCCATTGAGAAGAGGGGGTCAGTTAATAAATAGAGCTCAGTTGCATCTCATAGAAGGTCCACTGGACCCACCTTGGTCCAGCCTATGCTCATTTTCTGGTACCTCATGAATATATTTAGCTATTGATACAATCCTCACACTTCTTCCTTGACCTGCAGAGTAGGAGCTAGAGGAAAACGTCAAGAGGAATCACTTGGAATTTACCCTCTCCTCAAGAAAGAAAATCAAAAACTCTGGCCATACACTAACTGGCAGGGATATGAGGCCAAGTTTGTGGGTCAGTTGATATCCTGCATCTTCTCCATGGGATCAGATTGAAGCTCGTCTTTAGCAGTAGACCATATTCTTATTATGCTTTTTTCTTCTGCTCTGTCCACTTCAAGTTCTCCCCTTCTCCTAAGAATACTTTCCTGATAAGCCATTTGAACATTAATCTTTGACTTAGGCTCTTTTTTTTTTTTAAGATTTATTTACTCATTCATTTATTTATTTGAAAGAGAGAGAGAGAGATAACATGGGGAGGGGGCAGAGAGAGAGAGGGAGGGAGGTAAACTTTAAAAGACTCTGTGCTGAGTGTGGAGCCTGACGTGGGGTTTGATCTCATGACCCTGAAATCATGACCTGAGTTGAAACCATGAGTTTGATGCTTAATGGACTGAGCCACCCAGATGCCCCTGACTTAGGGTCTGTTTATGGATATAGACCAAGACATTTGAAATAGCACCCTCCTCTCTTTCTCTACATCTTTCATTTTTCCTTTCACTCATTTAATTAATTTATTTATTTTTACATAGCTCAAAACTACTTCACATTATATTTCTAAATAATTACTTTTAAATTTATTTACAATGAACTCCCTAATTAGATTCTAAACCATCCTGAGTTTGGATACTTTGTATTGCTTTAGTTGATAGAACAGGACCTAAGCAATAGTATTTAAAAAAAAAAATAGTCAAATAAATGAACATATGAATAAGTAAATGAATTTGAAATAGTTTTCACTTTTACATATTTAACATATTTCAATTAACATATGCTTTTTACTATATGTTGGGCATGACCTCACAACCCTGAGATCAAGATCTGAGCTGACATCAAGAGTTGGACACTTGGAGCACCTGGGTGGCTAAGGCATTAAGCCTCTGCCTTTGGCTCAGGTCATGATCCCAGGGTTCTGGGACTGAGCCCCACATCGGGCTCCTTGCTCAGCGGGAAGCCTGTTTCTCCCTCTGCCACTCTCCCTGCTTGTGTTCCCTCTCTCGCTGTGTCTCTCTCTGTCAAATAAATAAATAAAAATCTTAAAAGCACCTGCTTTTTTCTATTCTTATTGTATATGTAGATTCAAATAGGAAAGAAATTATTCTGAATAAAACTAAACTCATAAGTAAGAATTCAGGAGTTTATATGAATGTAAGTGAAATCTAATTTTATATTTCGAGTATTTTTCCATATTTACAAAATGAGTTATTTCCTTTTTATGTTGCTAACCTATGTCTTGGATGTTCTAGCCTTACATGCTATGATTTATCTATAGTTAGGAACAAAGTGTGCTCCTAATTGCTCCCCACTAATTTTTTATTTTAGTATTTTATAAATGAAACAGTATAACCTTTAATTATCCCAAGATGCTATTAATCTAAAGAATGTCAACATTTTGTGCAGTTAAGCTTCTGAAATTTGGTGTTAAGTGGTGGATATATTTTACTAAACCCAGTAAGTAATAAAACCTCCATAATTTTTAAAATTGAGCAGATTTTTGAAATCATTGTGGTCTTTATAGCAAAATTAACTTCTATAAAGATTTTCCTTTTTTTTTACTTAAACAAATTGATTGAATTATTTCACTACATATTTTATAGTAGCCTTTAAAATATAGTGAGATAAGTTAAAAATATAGGGCATTAAATCAAGATGTTGACATACACTGAGAGAAAGCAGACACCAAGTTTCTCTTAAACTGTAGTGCATGTTATAAAGCCTAGAGATTTAAAACTTTGATACAATATTATTTGGTAAGAGTTCAGGGACAACAACAAGAATAAAAAAAAGACAATTCAGGGCACCTGGGTGGCTCAGGCAGTTAGGCAACTGCCTTCGGCTCAGGTCATGATTCCGGGGTCCTGGGATGGAGTCCCACATCAGGCTCCCCCTGCTCTGTGGGGAGCCTGCTTCTCCATCTTCTGCCTGCTACTCCCCATCTTGTGCTCTCTCTCTCTCTGTGTCAAATAAACAAATAAAATCTTCAAAAAAAAAAAAAAAGACAATTCAGTGGTTTTAAAGGTGTCATCAAAGAATTAAGTCCAATAGAGGAGGTGACAGAACTGACTGTCATCCCAACATTGCTATTATCTTACTATGTGATCAGTGTTGACTGAATGACAGTATAAATTACTACTGTGTTTTTACTCTACCCCACACTTCCCTTTAATCCCATAGATGAGCCCATTTGAGGCACCCGGTTACAGTTGCTTACATGGTCATAGTTGTAAAATCAGGAAACAGAAACTGTGCATATTTGACCTTTAAGTAACATGACACAGGTAAACTTAAGAGATCTGGAAGAATACTTCCCAGGTGCTACATACAGAGTGTTTGTGTTGCTCCAAATTTGTATGTTAAATCCTTGAAATGAGATGGTATTTGGAGGGTGGAGCCTTTGAGAGGTGATTATGGAGGAAAGCCTTCCTGAATGGGATTAGTGTGCTTAAAAGGGACACTAGAAAGCTCCCTCCTCTCTTATTCCAAGTAAAATCACAGCTAGAAGGGGCCATCTATGTACCAGAAAGTGGGCTCTGTCCAAATACTGAATCTTCTTTGACCTCAGACTTCCCGACATTCAGAACTGTGAGAAATAGATTTCTGTTGTTTATAAAGCAGCAATCTACGGCATTTGTTAAAACAGCATGAGCACTTAAGACACTGGACAGTGGCTCCCACACCAGAAGAGATTAAAGTTCTGGACTGAGTTTTGAACATAACAATGATGGGAAGGGTGTAGTGAAGGAAGAGACTCTGTGCTTTAACCCCTCAACGCCTGAATGTTAGCATTCAAGTTTATAGGGTAATAAAACTACCTGCTGACTTTGGGTATCTGGGACTTTAAAGAAGCTGTGCTCTCCAAATTTGTCTGTCAAAACCTGAAAATCTTCAGCCTTGCAGGCATTTACTATAACGTGATGGCATGAGAACAAGAGAAGATAGATAGTTATCAGAGTTGGACATAGAATAATTATATAGTTTAGTTTGCCCAGGACAGTCCTGATTTACATCTGCTTTTCAATATCATTTGTCTCAGATAACATGTCCCAGTTTCAAATGATGAATTAGATGATCGCTCTAGCTGTAAATGGTGAATATGGTTTGAAGTCGCCCCACCAAGCTTTCTACAGCACCAGACCGGGACAAGAATAGAGCTGCATCTTACTGTGTCCCTGTCAGTTTAAGGAGACATAACAAAATAACAGTTGAAAGAGCTATACATATGTAGCCTGCATTTAACTTGGGGCACTAAGATGAATGGAGAGGTGCCTATGGCTATATCATAATTTACATTGCATTAGATACAAACTGTGGCCCAGTAAAGAATACTAGCAAGCATTATGACCTTCTCCACCAGTGTCACTGTGGCACCTTGAAATTCCTGGTTCAAAGGAGTTACAGAAGGTTCTAAAACTTTACTGATTATAACCTGAAATGACTTTACCTGAGATTGAATAAGATTATGTTTTTGGTAATCACTTGGAATGAAAGTTTGAAACTAAGTTCAAGCTAAGTTCAGGTATGATTTTTTAAAAGACACATGTAGATTGAGAAATGTGTACCTACTACAAGTGTTTCTCAGACTGTTCTCTGAGAAGTTCTACAGGTTGTCAGGGTGATATCAGGGTCAAAAGGGTATCTTGGGTGAGGGATTTGAGCTCGACACCTCTGCTTCAATCCGTTTGACTCTGTTTCCACTGGATAAAAGTATTTTAATTGAAGGAAAGATTTTGCTATTAGAATAATGATATCAGAATCACCTTTATTCCTCTCTCTCTCTCTCTTTTTTTCCCCCTCACAGCCTATATCTGACACATCTGGCTTACTGCTTCTATTTTCAAAAGTCTGATCATTTTCTACTATCCCCACTGTTATAAACCATGTTCAAAACCATTATCATTTCTCACCTGTATTATTGCAATAACCTCCCAACTGGTTCCCTTTTGCTCCCCTTGTTACCCTACAGTCTATTCTCAACAGAGCAGCTCAAATAATGCTTTTTAAAAGATAAGTAAAATCAGGTCACTTCTGCGCTCATGATTCTTCAATGGCATCCCTATCACTTAGGCCCTATACGACCTGCCCCATATGGTATCTCACATCACAAAGCCTTACAGGAGCTGTCCCTCTCTACCCACTATCTTTTTGATCTTATCCCTTTCCAGTCTTCTCTTTCTTTCTCTGTTTTGCCTGGCTTTGGGGCATCTTTGCTCTGTGTACAAATACACTAGTTAAAATTCCACTTCGGGATTTTTGCATTTCCTAGTCGCTATGACTAGCCTACTCTTTCCCTTGAACTGGCACTAAAAAATAAATTTGATGGTCCTAGACCAAATGATTTCTGAGAGCATTTTTTTAAAAATTTTAGTTCTGTAATTATAAGGAATTCTTGCACTGGAACACCTGGGATTGAATCAGATGTTCTTTCAAAATACCGTAAAGATGATGAACTCTGTCTCTGTTGCAGTGCAGCTGTGTCTATATGCAAAATGTCTATTTGTCTTCTGATAGGGGCATTTGGGACCTCAATGCCAAAAAAGTTACAAATACTATACATTCAACTTCTAATATTTGTGGGATAAGGTTACCATTGCTATCTTATACCATGTAGCAAAGAATTAAAAAATTGCGTTTGTTAAAATTTGCAAACCTTCTATTTTTCACCATGATAAATTCAAAGAATCCTGTCTTATGTTTATTATATAGAATCATTCCCATACTCTTCATTATTTAGATATTGTTTGTAATAATTTTTTAAGATCTTGTTAAAAAAAAGAAATCACTGTTCAAAAATGTTAAACAGCCATACATTACTCCCAGAAATAGACATTAGAATGCAAACTAATCAAGAGAACCAGGTTCCAATGACCAAGTCAGCTAACTTTTTGAAGAGTCAGTTAATTTCTTTTTTATATGTAGTTAGCAGCCACTGCAATAGCTCCCTATGGTCCTGACCACCTAGCATTCAGAGCTTTCTGTAATCCTATGCCCTTGATTGTGAAATGGACTTGAATCAACTCATTGCTGATGAATAGAATATAAGGAGAGAAAGGGTGGATAGTCATTTCTGAGATTAGGTTTTTATAAAGTCTATGGCTTCTGTCTTGGGTGCTGTCCCTCCCTCTGCTATATTAACTGTTCTGGAGGAAGTTAGCTTTCATGTCTTGAAGCAGCCTTTTGGAGGATCTCCCATACATGAGCGCGGCAGCAGATCCTCTGCTTCTGTCAACAGCCATGTGAGTGAATTTGGACATTAATCATCTTAAGACTAAAAGCCATATGAGTAGACTCAGAAATGATCCTCCCTAGTTGACCCACGATGGCTGTCCCATCATTTGCAGTCTTGTGAGAGATGCCATGGCACAAACACCCAGCTAAACTACTCTTCTATCTCTAACCCTTAACAACTGTGATATGTTTGTTATCATATCATATCCTAGGAATATAGGATCTAGAGATATGTTATCTAAGGAGAACATTATTATAACTATAAAGTCCTTTCTCCTGCCTTTAAATCTTTCTCTGCTTTTCTAGGTATGATCAGACCAGACTGTAAGAGTTGTCATTTTCACCAGTCAGGAGTGAAAATAGTGAACTTGAGAAGAAATGTGATTTTGCATTGTGTTCAATGTCCAATTGTGTACATAAAATGTGTTTAAGGTACATTAATTTTGTCCTAAAACTCTAGTGTTTAAAGCACATTTGCCCAACTTCAGTCCAAAGAGATAAAATTAAGGCTACCAAGTCAGAGTGGCTGCTCTACCCTTCTTGCTTCAGAAAGGTCATGTAGAGGAGACTTCATTCCGTTCAGATCTGTGCTGCCTCAAAAGGACAGCAGTACACAGGGTGGGCAGAAGACAGCAGCCTTGATCTTCATGACTCCTGTCCTTACATTCCAAGCTTATACTGATGCCCTTTGAAATCACATATTTTGATCCTTCTGGTCCATCCACATTGCTATGGTTTTAATTGGTCATAGTCCATGATATCAAGCCATCACTCATGGCCTTGCTATATTATAGCTCTTGGACCAGGAACTGCGAGCATCCCTGATCCTTTTATTTGTATGAAAGGAGAAATCTTTCAACATTATTTATATAACCAGCACCTCCACAGCTCAAAGCAGTAGCCTGCAGCCTCAGCTTCCTCCAATCTTTTAGAGCCTTTATAGGGGTTTCAGTATTTTTATCTCAGCCACTTTCTCGTAGCTAAACTTCAATGTGCATTTATATATAAGGAAACATGCAGACAAATATATATGTTCATACAAAATAAATATATTTTCTTTCTTTCCAACTAAAAGCGTGTTATAATTATACGTTAATAAAATAGGTACAAAAATAATTGTATTTTTACTGTATAATAGATGCCACCATATATTAAAATGTACATAAGTAGCACCTTAGCCATAGACTAAAATGAACCAATCTGTTTTTATGTCCCCATTGAAATAAGTAATAGAAAGTTGCCTATTCACACACACACACACACACACACACACACACACACACGTATACACAATTTTCTCCTCAGAGAACATATAGCAACAACATCCTGCTATTTCTTCAGGTATTTTCATAAGCAAATCATCTTTAGAGTACTCTGATAATTGTCCCCAAGTGCACTTCTTGAATTGTTTTTAGTTAGGTGTTGACATATATACTAATAATTCTCAGGTTGCATATGTTTTGGAAAATGCTGGGTTAAACAAAGTAAAATATATTTTGTTGCCTCAGGAAATATTAGGCTTTAGCAGGCTTATATGCATTATAGATATGCAACAGGGGCCTGGAGGATACAACATGCCTCAAGAGAACTGAAGAAGAATTTTTTTTTTTTTTTAATAATGAAACATATTTGGGGAAAGAAAAAGAAGGAGAAAGAAATAAAGAGAAAGCAAGGAAGGAAGGAAGGAAGGAAAGAAGGAAGAAAGGGAGAAAAATAGGGGGACACATTTTACTTTTGTAATGCGTTAGAAGACAGAAAGAAGAGGCGTACCTCGGTAGCTCAGTCAGTTGTCTGCCTTCAGCTCAGTTCATGATACCAGCGTCCTGGAATCGAGCCCTGTGTCAGACTCCCTGCTCAGCAGAGAGTCAGCTTCTCCCACTCACCCTGGTTATGTGCTGTTTCTCTCAAATAAATAAATAAAATATTAAAAAAAAAAACTGAAAAAAGATTAGATAGTCACTGGCTGGAATCCACCTAACATGTTATTGAACTTTTACATATGTTATAACTATTACATTGTAAGTGGCCCTGGAGACAGCTATTAATGAGAGAAAAAAGAGAGATTGAGAGAGAGGAAGTGAAAGATTGGTTGGATGAATCATTTGGGAGAACTAGAAAACCATTACAGAAGATCTTTAGCTTGGTGATACGCATCTTTTAACCATCCAGCAATGGAGGTCAGCCTGGGGGGAGACATGAATGAGCTTCTACTCATCAGCTGCCCTGGAATGGAGGCAAAGTGGTGAAAAACATAATGTTTCTTCGACTTAGTCATTTGACTTAGACTTATTAAAATAAAGCATCATTCTTGTTTTATAAAAATGAGGCCATGACCTATTAGAGTACTTCCTTATATTAAAATGTTTATCACAGGGGCGCCTGGGTGGCTCAGTGGGTTAAAGCCTCTGCCTTCGGCTCGGGTCATGATCTCGGAGTCCTGGAATCGAGCCCCGCATCAGGCTCTCTGCTCATGCTCAGCAGGGAGCCTGCTTCCTCCTCTCTCTCTGCCTGCCTCTCTGCCTACTTGTGATCTCTGTCTGTCAAATAAATAAATAAAATCTTTAAAAAAAATGTTTATCACATTAAAATTCACTCGATGATATAAGATTCCTTTATGAAGAAATAGGTTGTTGTGGGTGAACACTGATAGGCACATAAATTGTGACCAGTGAAAGTTGTTTCATAATAACAACTGGAATCCTGGAAGCGTCCTTGTATTTCTTTCTCTGTTGATCTTATCTCTTAACCATTTCTCCATTCATAGCACTATTTCCATTGGCCAATCTCATACAATCCTTATTTCCCTCCTCAACTCTTATCCCTATCACATTTTCCTGCAGCTTTATCCTTCCACATCCCTTTTTTACTTTCTCACCAGAATTCTTTTTTGAAATAAATTCAAAAAATTTTTTGATTTTTTTTTTTTTTCCTGAAATGAAATCTGATCATGTTGCTGTAGGGCTTATCTGCAGTGGTTCTCAGTTTCCCACAGGGGAAAGTCTTAGCTATTTTGTGTGTGTGCGTGTATGCATATCTATTAGTATTTATAATCATATATGTTATATATGTAATATATTTTACTTATAATATGTATTATATTATTGTGATAGTTCAGTTATTTCATGATTTCATGCTTTTGTACCTGCTCTTTACTCACCTATAATGCCTTGTCCCGTTCTATACACTTGACAGGGTCCCTAGAACTACTTAAAAGAACCCAAAACCAAAAAACGAAAAACCTCAAGATTTCCAAAAACATAATGTGGACAAGCTCTATAAGGTGTACTTTTTAAACCTTTTTAAACAGGCTTGTTTTTCACATGAACCCTTATTTAAATTTTTCTTAAAGACATTTTAATTTTCTTTTTTGTTCTTTGGACAAAGCAAGTATTACAGTGTTTAATGAAGATGTGAAATGTGAAATACCTAGTTAAGTAGCTCTTAATAATAATTTTGACTAACATAGTATGTTACCAACTGGTAGTTTATTGTGCTATAAATCTTGCAACCACTTTCCTGCTTAAATATTAAAGTGTGCGATTTAAACTATTTGCTGAAAGGGCTTTCCAGATCTAAAGCTACACAAAGCAGTAATTCTCATCAATCAGAAAACAAACAAAAACCAAACAAACAATGACTTTTATAGTTGGAGGAATTCCTCCTGACACCTCCATTTCCTATACGGTTAGCGCAGCATAGATCCATCTTTTTTTCCTGAGCTAATTAAAATATATGTGCACATAGTATTCTTGAATGAATTAATCAAGAAGAGGAGTAATAGCACATAAAGAGAGATCATTTGGTATTGGAAGAATGGCAGCCACCTTGAGGCACTAAAAAGACTACATAATATTGAGTGAATGATAATCCTTAATTATGGTAGTCCAAAGATCCAATCTATCTATAGGCAGTGGCTTCCATTATGATTTTCTTATTTAGGTAAGAGCCCTGGTTTTTATTTTGATATCTTTATTTGGCCTATTTTCTCTAACCTGGGACATCTCTCACAGATACATTTCCATGTACTTCCCCTCACAATTACAGAGAAACAATAGGTGCTGTTTTTATGTATGTTGAAAGTTTGAGGGACACCTGGGTGGCTCAGATGGTTAAGCCTCTGCCTTCAGCTCAGGTCGTGATCCCAGGGTCCTGGGATTGAGTCCTGCATCAGGGTCCCAGCTCAGCAGGGAGCCTGCTTCTCCTTCTCACTTTGCCTGCTGCTCCCCCTGCTTGTGCTCTCTCTCTCTGGCAAATGAATAAATAAAACCAAAAAAAAAAAAAAAAAAAAAAAAAACTTTGATTGGACCTGAGTGGCTTAAAACAACAACGACAACTAAAAAACTAAAACCCTGTGCTCTTTTCCATGGGAACTGCCATTTTCCAGTGATTCACCAGAATGATTAACAAAAGGGAAAAGAAAAGAAGCACCCATTATATGCACTTTAGGTCTTTTAGAAAACACAGAATTGTTTATTTAGTCATAGACACAGGAATCTACAAGCAAGGTGACACTGCCACATTGAGGTAATGGGCACTGTTCTAAAAGGATTGCCGCACAAATGTTACTATGATGGAAATGGAAGAGTCTACCATGTTTTGTAAGTACACTCTTGACATTGTTGTAAACAAACAATGGCAAGAGTCTTGCCAAGACAGTTAATGCATGTATTGAGCATACACACTATAAGAGCTGTGATAGCTCCTAGAACTCAATAGGGAAAATGATCAAAAAAGAAGGAAGCCAAAGAGAAAGGTTCCTGGATTCACTTAAATCAACAACCTGCTTCACCCAGAGAAACACACTTTGTGAGAACCAGTGGAAAGGAGCCTTAGCTGTGGGAACATTTTCCTATGAATTCATCGCATAATTCATTGTATAAAACCAAACAAAACATGAGATTGTGAAAGTCAGCTTTCTGTTTTTTCTCTAAATTGTATACAAATCTTGCGTCCCCTCCCCCCCGATAAGCATCTAAAGCAAACTTTAATTGTGTCCTAACTCATTGGGTCATGTCTTTACTATTAAAATTTTGTGTTTTTCCTGCTGGGCAAAAACAAAAAGTTTGACCATACCTCTGCTCTCCATACGAGAAAATGATTCAAGTATTCTGCTACGTGTCTGCTAGGCAATGGAAATGGAGTGTGTTGAATGAAGTAGATATGGGTTTCTTAAAATCATTTTGCTCTTCCATATTAATAGAAAACCTCCCTTTTTGGTCAAATCTGTTTATTTCTTTTTCTCCTTTTTTTTCATTAATTTTTATTAACATAATTTTTACCTCTGCTCTCCTGATTTTAATTTAGGTTAGCTGACTTCCACTCCTTTATTTATTTACCCACTCCTGGAGGTGAGGAAAGGATAAGCAAACCTAGTTGGAGAGATTAAAAAGATAAATTGGAAGGCTAGGGACAGAGCTAGAGAGGCAAAAAATATAGTGGGGGCCAAATTGTAGTGCTACTATTAATTTTTTTTTCTTTCTGAAGGAAACAAAAAATTTAACTCACAAATTAATAACTTGTTCTTTCCTCTGCCTTGTACATTCTTCTAGATCAATGCCTGCTTAGCTCATTCTCATAAATTAGCACTTAGCTTGTATATCACTTCCTTTGAGAGGATTTTCTTAATCAACCAACAGAAAATATTGCTACCTCATCAATTACATCACATCACCATGTTTTGATTTCTCTTGCATGTCACCCATAATCCTCTGGACAGACTTTATTTTCTTTCATGTTGATTGTCTCCTTCAAATAAAAAAAGTCACCTCCATGTGGACAAGGTTCTTATTTTTCTTTAAATTCTGTATCTTTAGTATTCAAAGAAAAGACATATTTTAAAAAATTCTATAAAGGTATTCTTTTCTTTTTGTAGAAGGTTATAATTAAATTCGAGAGCAGAATAACTAGAAACAGACTGAATAATAAAATGTGTGTTGTGAATGATGAGTTCAGGTTCAGTGATGAGAGAAATCAATATGGCTAAAAACATGTGGGGAAGACTCCATAGACGATAGAGCTTCAAAATGGCCTCTGCAGAACAGGCAAAGAGAAGAAAGGGCCTTCCGAGGGAGACAGAATGCATAGAGATATGGAGGTAAGAATTAGCCTTAATGCCATTAAATGCTTAATTCCACGTCACCTGTTTCTAATTTTTTTCATGTGAGGCTGTCATTTGAAATTACCCTCCTGAATTTTTTAAAACATGAAGCCAGATATTTAACACCATGACTTCCTGAAGGAATGGGGTGTAAAGGCATCACTTGTCTTTGTGCTCAAGTGTAGCTTTCAATAAGCTTCTGTTCAATGAAGTGCTGTCTTTCTGACAAGACAGATGAGGCAGTGACATTGTGATCAGCAACTGGAGACTGTGCAGGCTGTGGCTTTCACAGCACGGATTTGTCAGGCTGGTCTGGATTTCATTTGGGAAACCTGAGGAACATTTTCAGGAGGATGTCTGCATAAGGTTGCCTAGGTGTGTCTCGCTGTGGCCGGAGGCCAGCCTATACACATTGTCTTCTCTCACTTTTTTGGTTTAGAAGCTGATTGTCAATTCATCACTCTCCATCTGATAAAAACTCTGCCGAAAGATCATTTTCTTCCATGGGGTATTTACTTAGTTGAAAGGAAGCAGCTAAATATGAACTTTTTAATATGGGGGGGGGCGTAGCTGAATTTTTCTTGTGACCGCCTTTGACTTGGGTTGGTGGCTTGGTGTGGATATGTGTGTGTGTGTGTGTGTTTGTGTGCGTGTGTCTGCTCTCTTCTTCCTTTTCTTTTATTGCTACATTGACAGGAATCTGCACCCTTCTGGATTGTGTACAGTGCTGACATAGAAAACAATCCATTTTGAAATGGCTGTGTAAGAGAGTAATTGACTGGCAGGAAATACAAGCAAGCAAGAAAAAGGGAATACAGATGGTAAATAACTAGAGATCTGAGTGCTATCAACATTAAAAATATGGACATATGTCAACAAGAAGGCTTTGACTTACTAAATAACAAGGAAACCCTTAATTGGAGGCATCATTTTCTTTCTTTCTTTCTTTCTTTTTTTTTTTTTTTCAAAATTTTATTTAAATTCCAGTTAGTTAACATATAGTGTGCTATTGGATTCAGGAGTAAAATTTAGCAATTCATCACTTACATATAACACCCAGTGCTCAATCACAAGTGCCCTCCTTAATGCCCATCACCCATTTAACCCATCCCCCACCCACCTTCTTCCCAGCAACCCTCAGTCTGTTCTCCACAGTTAAGAGTCTTTTATGATTTCCCATCCTCTCTTTTTTGTCCTTTCCATATATTCATCTGTTTTGTTTCTTAAATTTCACACATGGGTGAAATCATATGATATTTGTCTTTCTCCAACTGACTTACTTCAATTAGCATAATACACTCTAGCTTTGTCCACATCAATGCAAATGGGAAGGTTTAATTATTTTTGGTGGCTCAATTTGGTGTGTGTATATATACACACACACACACAGACACACACACACATACACATATACCACCTCTTCTTTACCCATTTATTAGTCAATGGACATTTGGGCTCTTTCCATAGTCTGGGTATTGTTGATAATGCTGCTGTAAACATTGGGGTGCATGTACCGCTTAAAATCTGTATTTTTATATCCTTTGGTTGAATATCTAGTAGTTCAAATGTTGAGTTGTAGGGTGGTTCTATTTTTAACTTTTTGAGGAACCTCCACACTGTCTTCCAGAGTAGCTATACCAGTTTGCATTCCCACCAGTAGTGAGAGAGAGTTCTCCATTCTCTGCATCCTCACTGACATATTTTGTTTCCTGTACTGTTAATTTTAGCCATTCTGACAGATGTAAGGTGGTATCTCATCATGGTTTTGATTTGTTGATGGTGAGTGATATTGAACATCTTTTCATGTGTCTGTTGGCCATCTGGATGTCTTCTTTGGCAAAATGTCTATTCATGTCTTCTGCCCATTTCTTAAATGGATTATTTTTTTTTTTTAGGTGTTGAGTTTGATAAGTCCTTATACATTTTTGGATACTAACCCTTTATCAGGTGTGTCATTTGCAAATATCTTCTCCAATTCCATAGGCTGCATTTTAGTTTAGTCAATTGTGTCCTTTGCTGTGCAGAATTTATCTTGCTGGAGTCCTAATAGTCCATTTTTGCCTTTGTTACTCTTGCCTCCAGAGACATGTCTAGGAAGAAGTTGCTATGGAGGCATCATATCCTTGATTTCTCATAAGGCCCTACCTACAACCATAGACTACAGATGATACAGGAAAGCTGAGGACTCCATATATATTCAGAATAAATAGTCTTACTATCAGAAGTTTCTATAATCATGAATGATACTTCTTATGATCATTAGTGACTTCCATAAAAATATTACTGAAATCAAATATAATTATATACTAAATATTAGGTTAACAGTTACTTAAAAGCTTTCCTCAATGTGTATATAATCTTATACATATTTGAGTACATGTTATTGTGGCATATTTCTATAAATGTACCATGGAGATTCTAAATGTAGTTGTCACCCAGTGTAAGTGGTTACTATCTATGAGGAATACTGGAGGACATTAGAAATAAATAGAAATAATTCTTAACAAAGTTTTAAGCTTGTTAGAGATATTTTCCTTAAAAAAAGACATAGTACAAAAAGGTAACTTACGGATTTATATTTTGGATTTGCATTAAATGTAAATGATAAAGCAGGACAAAACAAATAACCAACATAATACTCTCGGTTAAATAAGCTCATAATTTGGAAATGTGTCAATATTGCATTCAAAATATACCCCATTTTGGGCAAATATTTAAAGAAATTATAGGACAGTTAATTATAAAGTTTTAAAATTAAAACCATAAGTGATTTATATTTACTTTGAAATGTTATATGATTATTTCAAATCTACTGGACTTGATAAAACACAGAAAATAGAAATACTAAAAGGATTTCCAAGATTCAGACACCCATATCTTCCAAATTGTGATAAAAGATTTGTAGGTGAAAGTACAGAACTGTACTTAATTGTCTACTTGTTTATTCATTTATTCAATCCTTCATTCATTTACAATTTCATTATACTTGTTAACAGATCATTTGGTGAGCTGATTGAATTAATTAGTTTATTTAGTCTAACTCAGGAATTTCCTAACAGCTCCTGGCTGAATTTTGGTCAAAAATTTCTGCTCTACTTTATAAAAGAGATCATATAGAGGAAAATGTATTGCCTGGGCAGAGTCATACGGTTGTTATTAGTTTGGACTCATATAAATGCTAAAGTGAAAGAAACAATCTACATTTTTCTTTTGTGACTTCAGTTTCACTTTCTGAGTGTTCACTCCCCATTCATCCATATTAATTACCTTCATTTACTGATGCATTTGTATTCTCAAACTCATCTTTTGACTTGTTCTTTTGTCCCTTTATGTAAGGCAAGTATTTAACTTATTACCAATACATGCAGTTTTGGAATAACAATAACTTTCCCTGTTTAAAGAAAGTCAAGTTTTAAGCAGCTAAAGTGTATAGAATTTAGGGAGGTAAGGTGTGGCATTTAGGGAGTATCTATTTCACAGAGGAAAATATGAAAGGAAGAAAAAGAAATAAACATTTATTAAACTCTGTCATGTGCCAGTTACTCTGCACATACATGTATACATTTTATCTTATGTAATGCCCAAAATGATCTCATTGAGTTGAGACTTATTATCATATTATAAGTAATATATATTTTTGATAATGAGATCTGAAAATTACCCATTTGATATGGTTGCCAAGAATCTGACTACCCATTATAAGAGATTCAGGTTCCATTAGCACAGAATTCCTCTAAGGTAATGCAGGCTACCGTGTGAACAGGTGTCATATGATCCTCTTTATGTTACTCTATGTTAACTGGCAATTGGGAATTGGTACAAGAATGCTGATACTCTGGCTTTAACTGTGAAAAATAAACAGTCCTTTCTCTCTGACCTAGCAGTATTGCATATCCTCTACCACCATTTGCGAGACTGTGGAAAGCTAACTTGTTAGGTTTGAAATAGAGTAAAATCTTAGACCCTTTATGTTCTTGATAATGATGTCAAGATTTAATTGGTAGTTTTATTTCTTAATGGTACATGAAATAATGGTATGTTTAAAAATTAATGGCTTCTTAAGATCCAATGGTATGTAGTATCCAACTATATATTCCTCCATTTATATAGCATAGAATCAATAGATTTCTAAGAATCTCATCAAGCCATCAAGTTCTTATAGCACGGAGCTGACCAGAACATGGCAGCATCCCAATATTTTCACCTAAAATTAGAACCAGAGGGAAGCCCTCACTTTAGCTTTAGTCATGACCTCTACTTCATCCCTTTTGGAGCTCTGTTTTGGAAAGCATTTGATTCTGGTCCACCTAATCAATGCATACTTTTTTAAAAAAAGATTTTATTTATTTATTTGACAGAGATCACAAGTAGGCAGAGAGGCAGGGATGAGGGAGAGAGGGGGAAGCAGGCTTCCGGTTGAGCAGAGAGCCCGATGTGGGGCTCGATCCCAGGACTCCGGGATCATGACCTGAGCTGAAGGCAGAGGCTTTAACCCACTGATGCCCCTCACTGATGCCCCACCCACAGGTGCCCCTCAATGCATACTTTTATTCTCACTTTCCATTCCCACCTTGTAAATAGTCCCCTGGAATACTTTCTTGGAGAAGATATATTTGACAAGGCTGGCTTCAGGATGTTTTGACTATAACACCATCTTCCTTTTATCTTTTTAAAAAGAAATCAGCAAGCCAACTTGTTACTTTAGTGTGAAGCATAACTGTGAAAGGGCCAAGACACTTCTGTCTTAGAGTTATATAGATCTCCCTGTAGACAGGCAGTATGGGAAGACAAATCACCATTACAAGGTTTTGTGGTAGGCGCTGATTAGAAAATATTAATGTTATTCTGTTGTTTACTAGCATCTGATTAGAAAAAAAAAGAAAGAGAGAAAGAAAGAAAGAAAGAAAGGAAGAAAGAAAGAAAGAAAGAAAGAAAGAAAGAAAGAAAGAAAGAAAGAAAGAAAGAAAGAAAGAAAAGAAAAGGAAAGGAAAAAACTACAAAAACCACCGATATCCCTGCCTGGGACATGGCCCAGGGTGTCATTTGCCAAACTGGTGGAAGGTTAACTCAATAGTTTCATTCTTCAGATAATTGTTTAGCTTTGGGCATAAGAAAAAATTCTAGCTATTAAAATATGAGAGGAAGTAGACTGAGGATTTCTGCCAAAGAGACACACTTCTTAAGAACATTGTTGTTTTTTTTTCTTTTTTTTTTAAAGCAATTTTATTTTATTTTTTTTTTAAGATTTTTAAGTTTTATTTATTTGACAGAGAGAGAGATCACAAGGAGGCAGAAAGGCAGGCAGAGAGGGAGGAGGAAGCAGGCTCCCTGCTAAGCAGAGAGCTGGATGCGGGGCTCGATCCCAGCACCCTGAGATCATGACCTGAGCCGAAGGCAGAGGCTTAACCCACTGAGCCACCCAGGGCCCCCTGAACATGGTTTTGAGTAGACATTTGAAGATGACAAAATGTAGCTACCAGATGCAGAATTAGCTTGTAGGCAAAGCCAAAGTACTGAGAGACACCAAGGCAAAAGATTAAATCTCCAAAATCACCAAACTCCACTTACGTCACTCTGTACTGTTCTCAGCAGGTAACTTTTCTGGGTTCACATTTTACATGTCTCTCTTTTGCCCTCCTTCCCTAGCAGGAGTTAAGGGGGTAGCGGGATGGAGGAGGTAGGAACAGAAGATAGCACGTGCACTCTCAGTCACTTCTGATCTCAGCCCTTCTCGTTAATTGCCAGACTACTTTCCTTCTTCCCTAGCTAAGAGGGAAGTCAGCTTTCTTAATTCACATTCAATTAATTGCTGGCCTTTTTCTCCCTTTCTCTCTAATACCAGGTATAGAATTCTTTTAATATTGGAGATTACAGTGTTCTTTTTCTCTGATGTCCTTATGTGGGACAGGAAAAGGAGTATTCAGTGGAAATGAAAATAAGCCAGTCTTTGATATAACAGTTCCTAACTACCACAAATGAATACTCCATGTGTCATATTTCTATGCATGTAATTAGCCAGCATATGTTTTTATTATGTATAGCCTTTTAATCATGACTTCCCTAAACAAAATATGGCTTCATACATTATTTACTGTCTTATGGAATTTGTTAGTTCTTATACATTATATCATTTACTTTTAATAAAGTTATTTTTATACGTGTTTTATGGTAGTTGGATGAGAGTTTCAATACATCAGATATTGAAACTCATTTATCAGACCATCACAGTTATGATCTGATTGAGTTTTTTTTTCCCATTTTGCAATTTAATATTTGCTTTTATTGATAATCAGAGAAGCACTTACATATAAAAAATAACTTTCCCATTTCAGCTATCCTAGGTGCATTGTTCTGTAGGACATAATTCTCTTTCATAATCACAAAAGTGCCTCAAAAGAGAGTTTTGTACTATTTCTTTTAAAAGAGTCTTTTGAAACGTAATATTTTCATGACCACATATAATTTCCTGGAGCCTTTTCATCAAAGGCTAAATGCTAGCTTTTATCTCACTCACTTGATACAATTTTTCACATTTTATGTCACAGGTTTTAATTTTCCTTCAGCAACTTTATTTTTAAACTTCAAATGGTAGTAGAATTCTATGTAGCTTCCAAACCACTGATCAGGCTATTATAAGCAACACCTTGTTATTCATCCTGCGCCCCTGTGTTACTTTCTTTCACACTCGCCACAGTTACAAATGGAAGAAGGGTTAAGGTGAGATCATTTCAATCACTTTGAGTATGAATGAATAGTGACCTCTGCAAGGTAAAGCCAAAGCTTAGAATTTGAGTATGGCAATGAATACAGGGACCTGTTAATTCTAAGGATGCCCACCAAAGTATAAGCCAGAACACGTTTAATATTAGGGATTAATATATAGTCAGGCAAGCCTCAAATAGACTTGGAGATATGTTTGAACCAAGTTCAAGATTCAAGAAGCTGTTACCACTATTCTTTAACATACTCTTAATATCCTGCCAATATAATAAGATTGCACACAATAAATGGTAAAAAAAAATCATTTACAAATGATATAGCATTATATTTGTTAGAAACTGCATCTTACCTGAGAGTCCTGAAAAGCAGTGGCTTATACAAAATGAGAATTTATTATTATTGTTATTATTTCTATACATTAAAGACTACTGGAGGTAGAAAGTTTAGTATTGGTATGAATTTCCTGACATCATTGGAGAATAAGGCTTCTTCTAATTTTTGTTCCATCTTCTTTAAATCATGATTATTCTTCATGTTTTTAAGATAGCTACTGGACCTAGCCATTATTATCTAGCTTGGGCAAGAGGGATCAGAACAAAGGTAAAGGAGAAAAAAAAAAATCATGGCTTGGTGAGTCTTCCTGTTCTTTAAATGTATTTTTTCTAGGAAGTCCAGTTAAGAATTTCCATTTACACAGACTATATCCCACGAGCATCCTATTCTCCAAGTGAAATGGAGAGATAGCTTTAAAATTTACATTGATACATCAAATAAAATCAGGGATCTCTTAGTAACGGAGATGAGAAGGATCATTGGGTAAGGACAAGGTAGTCTCTGCCACAATTAAGTATTAAAAAACTAAAGTGAAGCAATGGAAAATTCCTGTAAATAATGGGAATAGTTAATATGCTGATTATATCTAAGATAGATACACACAATCTAAGTGTATTTTTCTAAGGATTTATTTACTTGTTTCAGAAAGGGATAGAGTGAGAAAGAGAGAGAGTGAGAAAGAGAGAGTGTGTGCACAGTAGGAGGCAGAGGGAGAGGGAGAGAGACTCTCAAGGAGACTCCCTGCTGAGCAGAGCCAGACTCAAGGCTTGATCTTGGGGCCCTGAGATCATAATCTGAGCCAAAATCAAGAGTTGGCTACTCAACCAACTGAGCCACCCAGGTGCTCTTAAATGCATTATTTATTATGCCAGCTGTACTCAGAAGTTAAATTTTGGAAACAATAGCAAACACTACCAAAAATTCCTAAATATTTAGAAATCACTCTAAAAAGAAATACATGACACTTATTTGAAGTTCTTCACCCTCTCTGCTGAGAAAAGTAAAGAAAGTTTTAATAATGTAAGACACATGCCATATCTTTAAATAAAAGACAAAATGATTTAAAAACAAAAACAAAAACAAAACACCTCCAAATGTGTTGGTTCAGTGTAAAGCCAGTGAAATGCCATTTTTCCCCTCTTCATCTTGTTCTCAAAATTACCAAAACAAATAATAAAGGCAGACTATTAAGATGTTTTCAAATGTTACAGGCATAGATTTGCCTTACCAGATATAAAAATGTGTTATGTTATAAAAACAAAATAATGCAATTATGAAAATAATATATAGCTGAAGCCAGATCAATAGAAAAGACCAAACTGTCACAAAACAAAATACAATATATGTATATTATATTGTATTTATTATATTCTTACTATATAATAAAGACATTACATGTTATAGGAAAGAAGTAAAAGTTTCTGCAAATGTATGGAACAGTGGTCTTAAAAATAAATAATCAAGGGGTTCCTGGGTGGCAGAGTTGGTTGAGTGTCCGACTCCTGGTTTCAGCTCAGGTTGTGATCTCAGGGTCATGACATTGAGCCTTGATACGGGCTCCCTGCTCAGCACGGAGTCTGCTTAAAATTCTCACTGATTTCTCCCTCTGCCCTTTCCCCCACCACGTGCACACTCAATCTTTCTCTTTCTCCGTCTGGAATAAATAAAGAAATCTTTAAAAATGTAATCGTCATGTGATGTGATGAGCACTAGGTGTTTGTTATATGCAACTGATGAATTATTGAACTCTACATCTGAAAATAATGATGCTCTATATGTTGGCTAATTGAATTTAAATTAAAAAATATAATCAAGTTTGACCATTGTTATATTCAAAACACCCAAATCCCAGATGAATTAAACAATTAAAATTAAAATACACAAACAACAAATGAATTTAAAAATCCAGAAAACACTAGTAATTAGCTGATTTAAAATTAAATAAAAAAAAAAAGGTTTCTGAGCCTGTAGCTGAAAATTATAAGGAAAAGACTGATAAATTTTCCAGATTAAAACTTTAAAAAACTTTATCCATGTTAAAATAGAAAATACCTGAACATTCAGAAACATATTTAAAATAAAACTGACAAAGAAAGTAGACATAGAGGCATGACTGAAGTCTAATCACTGGGCAATGGAGTATATGTCACAAAAATGATTAACTGGGAAATATTTTGTTGATAGTATAGTATAACTAAGCACAGCGATCCAAAAAAAACTGAGAATTTTGGAGGGAAGGGGTGGGGTGGGGTTGGGTGAGCCTGGTGGTCGGTATTAAGGAGGGCATGTATTTCATGGAATACTGGGTGTGGTGTATAAACAATGAATCCTGGAATACTGAAAAAATAAAATAAAATTAAAAAAAAAAACCTTAACTTCAATTTACCTAAGACTTATAATTGGCAGGTTTTTACAACGTATTAATAGGTTTTCTCAAGGTAGACCTCTCTCTAACATGTGCACAATTTCATCACTGTGAGTTTTATTAAATCATGGCCAAATCTTAAGTTCTGCCCAGTAGCATATGCCCTGAAGAACATATAAAATATAGGGTCTACAAACTTGTTTATCTAGTTTATAACCTTTCAAGTTTTGTTACTATGTTCTTCCCAATAGTGTATTTCAGCTTAATATAATTTACTGCTTTGCTGCCATCCAGGAGATTTCTATAGTTCTCATGCTTCTATTTATTCTTAAAGTGCCTACATGAATATATTTTATTTCAACAGCTATAAAATGTCTGCTAGCTAGTTAGAAATCATTACATTTTGGAAAAGAAAACCACCTCTAAATCAAATTGAATATGCGTGGATCTTTAAAAGGTCTGACCTTACTTAAACAAATGTTACCTTAACAAAGCAATTGATTTCAAGGAAGATCAATTATGATAAAAATCACTAACTCCAAAAGAAAAAACTTGTCTTTGAAAATGAACATGACATGATTTCTTTGAATTCTAATACTATGTATGCCATTAGAAAAATGAAATGCCTTTACCACAAAGAAGATACAGAAATGTATATGAGAGAATTGATCAGGTAATAATTAGTTTCTTGGTCTTTAACTTCATTATTGTTATTCATGGAATAAATAGATCTTATGTGCCAGAACTAGGTCTTTTTCTAAATTTTATAAACTGTTTTTTTAAAGATTTTATTTATTTATTTGACAGAGATCACAAGTAGGCAGAGAAGCAGGCAGAGAGAGATAGGAGGAAGCAGACTCTCTGCTGAGCAGAGAGCCTGATGTGGGGCTCGATCCCAGGACCCTGGGATCATGACCTGAGCCGAAGGCAGCTGCTTAACCAACTGAGCCACCCAGGCGTCCCAAGACTTTTCTTGACTCAAAAAAATAACTGATTTATCTTGGTTGATGTTAATTCAAGACCTAAGTTGATTACTTTGCTGGATGTATTATCTTTGAACATATGAGCGAATAAAATACTCCTTCCAGATAAGGGAGTTGCTTATTGATATAAATTATCTATGGTTTATCTTTACTATTATCAAAAGAGTGGCAAAAATTATGATTTACACTACTGTTTTATTTGTTGAAAATAAAGCCGAGCCCCACAAACCAATATATTTAAATGACAATTAAAAGCTCACTCAAAATTTGAATAGCAATTAAATGGTTAAGCCTTCTTTTCCTTTTCCCACATTTCTAGCTTAAGCAAATTTTTACACAATATTTTAAATTTGATAGATATTTTAATAGGTGTTAAATTTGTTTTGTTTTCTCAAAAATCTTATTCGCAACAAAATGTCTTCCCTTTTTTTTAAAGGAAAATACTGATATGTATAATCGCTCACTGCTATGCTGTGTAGACTGTCAGAGTTATAAAATAATGAGTTTGAAATGATTAAATAAAAGCCTTTCCTGAGTTGCTATAGTTTGAAGACCAAAAGAATAAGCTATTTTAATGGGCTTGCAAAAGAAATGTTATGATGTCCCTGTTTCTGGCCAACGTGGACGTGTTTTCTGCATGGACCTTGTCTAAGTTTGCTAGGGCTGCCATATCAAAGTACCACAGATTGGATGGCTTAGCCAACAGAGATTTATTGTCTCAGAGTTTTGGAGGCTAGGAGTCCAAGATCAAGATGTCAGCAAGGTTGATTTATTCTGGGGCCTCCCTCATGGGCTTCTAGATACCCATTTTCTCCCTGTGTGTTCACATGGTCTTTCCTCTGTGCCTGTCTGTGTCTTAATCTCTGCTTCATATGACATCAGCTATAATGGATTAAGTCCCAATCCCACCCAATGACCTCATTTAACTTTAATTCGCTCTCTAACAGTTATATCTCCAAATATAGTCACATTCTGAGGTTCTGGGGGTCAATACCTCAACATATGAGATTTTGGGGGACATAATTCAGCTCATAACTTAACTCTGGCAAGACATTAATCTCCCTGCCAAAGGAATTTAAAATATCTCTATCGTCATCACAAAACCGTGCATGACAATGAGAATGCTGACTAGGGAAGAAAGAATATGGCTTGTAATTAACACGAACAGACTAAGAAAGCTGAAATTAAAGAGTAAGAAAATACACAGCCATTTCTTTCAGCTAAGGAAGTTGGCAGCCACCATTTTGGATAATACACTGGCAGTAAGGAAACTGATCTGATTAGTCCCACCAACGTAGGTGAGTGCTGTTATATTCAGTATTTGTTTATGACCAGGATTCCCAGATGGGCTCAAGAATCTGAAGAGTATCAGGTGACAAGTGCTCTGGCATTCCAAAGTGAGGCACCGCACACCTATACCAGACAGGCAGATAAAGAGGCCTAAACTCAGCTTTGCTGTCCTTGGTTCAATATCTACCCCAACCTCGAAGGCTGAGCTTGGGAAATAGAAGGACGGTTTCCTAGGAGAGGCTTGTACATGTTTAACAAGGGGTAGAGAAGATTGTGCTTTACCTCATTTGAAGTCAAGCATGAGGATCTTGATTTGGGGGGCCTGTAGTTTGGGAGCATAGTGGACCAGTATTAGATACATATTCGAATGTCTTCCCTACTCACATTCTCCCCTCCAGAAGTTAAGAGGCAAGAGCCTGGCCAAGAAATGGCCTAGAGCTACAGAGTAGGGTGCTAAATTAAGAAAGTAACTGTGGTCTCACTCCCAACAAAATGCATCAAGGCTAAGTGTTTCCTTTTGATTAGATTTGAGACATATGCAAAAAGGACAGCTGCCCTTGGATCGTCTTAGGCACTGTCCCAAAGCACAAGACACCGCAAGTAATGAGAGAGAGTAAAGAGAACCATTAACACTGATCCATGAAAGAAAGAGTTAGCTTTAATTACCCACCTGACCCAGAATGTACCATGACCCTCACGACAATACCAGTCATATGAATTCTTCCCACTAACATCATGGGCAAGTTAGGGAACGAGAGAAACTTAAGCTTGAAATGTAATTCAAAGTTCTATTTCATATAATGTACTTTTGAATTGTGTACATGAGATTAGGGTCATAACTAAAGGTAAAGAGAGAGCTTTTATTTTTAAGACCCAGGAGATAGGTTTGGAAGCCTGCCCAATATTTCACTCAGGGACAGGAAAACTTAAATAAAATTAAGTTCTGTTCAAGTCTTTGGAATTTGGGGCCATTCTTTCAAGACTCCTTCTTGCCTGATTGTTCATGAAACCTGACGTGCTAATATATTTTAAAAAGGTGGTCAGTTCATTTCCATATCCTGGTGGATTTACCTTGTGTTTCTCTGAGTTCAGATACATTTTTTTCATGATTTCCACATGGTGCTACAGTTAAGCCTTCATCATCTGCAGTGCACGGAGTGAAGTGAAGTCAGCATGTTGATTTGAAGGTGAAGGATGGCACTCTGTTTATGCTAGGTTCCCCTAAAGAACTTTTCACTTAGGCGGTGCCTGGGTGGCTCAGTTGGTTAAGTGGCTGCCTTTGGCTCAGTTTGTGATCTCGGGGTCCTGGGATTGAGCCCCATGTCAGGCTCTGTGCTCAGTGGGGAGTCTGCTTCTCCCTCTCCCTCTGCCTTTCCCCTATTTGTGCCCTTTCTGTCTCTCTCAAATAAATAAATAAAATCTTAAAAAACAAAACAAAACAAAACACACAGCTTTCCAATTAGATTGCAACCTGTGGTCTTCTGCAGTTTTTAGCAACACAGAGACACGGTCTTCATCTGCCCCGCCATCCTGTAGGTGCAATATCTGAGAATCCACCGAGATGCTTATACTGCTGTCATTCATTCCAGATCAGGCAGGTTTCACTGGGCTACCTCCAAGGATGGCAGTCATACCTTGACTGGTTTCTGCAGTGGTACAGTCATGGCAGGTTTGCACTCCCCTTCCCATCCTCACCCACTGCTAGTATTTATGGAGAAAGGTACAGAAGGAATGACATACTCTCTCAGTTTTCAAGGAATCAATTCCAGTACATCTGCTTTTTTAAGAACTGGAACTTGATTTCTGTCCTTTCACCAAATAGGTTTGAAAATAATAACAAATTTCCTAAAATAATAAATGCACATTCTATTGTAAACATCTTGAGACAAGCTATAACCTATTCATAATAGGAAATGATGCTGTGAAACTTTCAGAGAGAAGTCTATGCTAGATCAGGATAGAGAGAATGATTTTTTTTAAAAGATTGTATTTATGTATTTTTTTCTTTTTTTTGACAGAGAGAGAAAGATCACCACCAGGCAGAAAGGCAGGCAGAGAGAGGAGGGGGGAAGCAGGCTCCCTGCTGAGTAGAGAGCCCGGTGTGGGGCTCGATCCCAGGACCCTGAGACGAAGGCAGAGGCTTAACCTACTGAGCCATCCAGGTGCCCCGAGAGAATGATCTTAACACCAGTTAAGGATCATCAAATTTCCTTACTGAGAATCTGAAAATGGATTTGGGAATTTTCTAAATCTCTCTCTCTCTCTCTCTCACACACACAAACACACACACACGTACACATATTTAACTGTAGATTTTTCTCATTACATGGTCACAATCCCTTCAGTTTCAAGAAATCCATGTATCAGGTGCCTGGGTGACTCAGTCAGTTAAGCATCTGCCTTTGGCTCAGGTCATGATCCCAGGGTCCTGGATTTGACCCCCACATCAGTTTCCCTGCTCAGTGGGGAGTTTGCTTCTCTCTCTCTCTCTCTCAAATAAATAAACAAAATATTTTTTTAAAAAAGAAATTTATGTAACATTTTTATACAGTCAAGTCATATGTTAAAAAAAAATCCTTGAGGTGGAATTCCTCTGACTACAAGAATGAAACTTTTGTACTGAAAAGTGGGTAGAACCAGGTAAACAACATGTATAATAGAACAATGTCTTCAAGGGGTTTAATTCCATCTTGGTATTAACATAATAGACAAATACATTCCATGGTTATAATTGTGTATTTTAAGATGGAGAGCTTAATTAAGACTGGCAGGTGAGTTTTTCCCCTGAAGCAAGTATATTTGTAAAAAAAAAAAATACTAAAAATGTTAGCAAAGGTAGACAGCCATCTTAATTTGCACACAATCTGATGAATATTAAATACTTTGGAAAGATGGCCTGAATCAGCACTAAGGCCTAATTGATCTTGACTGAACACATGAAAGTCTTCACTATTGACAGAATTGATTTGAGGAGTTAGGACCGGAACCAGTACATAAAATACTCTGGTAAGTAATATTCTCTAAGCAATCATTAGTCTTCACTCCCTTTGATATTTGCTGTATTACAAAATCAACATGAGGACTATGAGTAAAGAAAATAAACTAATTAAAGAAAAAATGTGTAAACAATTTATAAAGAAATGGTTGGGATTGGAGTGTCTGAACTGCATCTTGAATGCTGTGTCTACATAAGATTTTCTTTGATCTGAGTTTTCATAGCTTTTAAAAAATGATATAAAATGTTGAAGTTTAGAAATGGAAAAACCCAGGACAAAATTGTGCAGTATTTTATTCTCCACATTACCAGACATTTTCCAGAAACCAAATGATAATCGAAACAATAAAACGCATTTCCCAAATCTCTACGTCCCTCCCACAGTAGACGCTGAGGCAGAGGCAGTGATAAACAGGTAAAGTAGAAACATATTAGAAGACAATATCTAAAAAGGGAAGTAGGCAAACAAAACAATATTCTTGAAATATCGCATGACGTGTCACATTTTTTTTCTTTATTGAAAAATTTCTGTGCCCTGAGAAACTCCTACAAAATTCATCACGTTATGTTTGTGATGACGGCTGCTGAATGGCAAAATGTGTGATCACATTTTGACAGACTTCAATAACACGCAAATAGCATTAACACGAGACCCTTGGTCTGAGGCAGCCGACTATGATGTACCAGACAACACTAATCAATAAGAATCTGAGTTCCCTTTGTTCTGACAGGGCTTCCTAATACAAGCCATCAAAAGTAGTTTAAAACTTGATAGTCCTGCTGCCCTGTTTTTAATAGAACAGGTACCTACATACCTCAGCTGCTGTCTTTTCCTTTATTGAAAAACTGACAAAGGATCACGCAAGGCATCTGCCTTAAATATTTGAAGCCAACTATAAAGCATCAAAACATGTGTCAATAAATGCACCAGTGATGATGTACTGTGAAAAGAAGAATGCATAAAGCTGTCAAAAGGAAAAAAAAAAAAAAGGACACACACACACACACACACACACACACACACACACACACATACACATACACCCCAACCAAACTTGAGGGGCAGGACTGAAGTTAGAAAATAATTTTGCTAAGAATGCCAGAAATGTAGTGAAAAGAAGTCTGGATTTTAGTGTCAGGAGACCTGACTTCTAGTCCTTCCTTGAGAGCCGTGACCTGGGTAATGTAAGCACGTTGCCAAGTCTCTCCAGGTTTTGCTTTACATGTTTAGAAGACAAGAAAGTAGACTGGCTGATTTCCAAGGTTCCTTTCAAAGCCAGAATCTGATGATTTCTTGTGATTTACAGTTGTTAGAAAGAAGACAAGTAAATTCAAGTTCTTCCTTAACAATCTTCAGATGAGAATAGAATTATCTTCTTTTTTAACTTACAGAAAATATAACTGAAATATAAATGGGCACAAACTCTCTGCAAATGTATTTTTTGCAGCTTCTTTTTCCAACACTGGCTTGATATTTGTCATTATCAACTTCTATAAATAAAGTATTCAATATCATCAAAATTACCATCAGATATTTTCAAGCACTCATGTAGCTATGAAGCAAATGAGTGTGGAGTTTATAACAAATTATTTTCTTAGACTTAATGGCTATTAAGGGGCTCTGTTGGGGCGCCTGGGTGGCTTAGTCAGTTAAGCGTCTGCCTTCAGCTCAGGTCATGATCCTAGGGTTCTTGGATAGAGCCCCGTGTCAAGTTCCTCACTCAATGGGGGGGGGGGTCTTTTTGTCCCTTTTCCCCTCCATTCCTCTCATGTTCTCCCTCGTGTTCTCTCTCTCAAATTAATGAAAAATAAAATCTTTATTTTATTTGAGTTTCTACTATGTAAGGAACTATTCTAGATTTTAATAATAAAGGGGTAAACAAGACAAGAAAGATGATTATTCTAACTGACCTCACATTCTTATGAGGAAAATAAGAATGGATTATTAGTAAATTAGTAAACAGATGAAGGAGCAAGAGCATTTCTTGTGATGGGAAGTTTTATGACTTAAGTAAATTGAGCTAGATATATGAAGATGGGAGGAGGATAGTTATTTCTACTGATTTTGAATGTCCTTTATTTTTTAAAAAGATTTTATTTATTTATTTGACAGAGAGAGAGAGCAAAAGCAGGGGGAGCAGCGGTCAGAGGGAGAGGGAGAAGCAGGCTCCCTGAGGAGATGGGAGCCGATGAGGGGCTCGATCCCAGCACTCTGTGATCATGACCTAGCTGAAGGCAGACGCTTAACTTACTGAGTCACCCAAGCACTCCCTTGAACTTTCTTTATTGTAAGGGTATTTTGACTTCTTTATTATGTGGTTAATAGCCACATAATAGTTAAAAAAAAAAATTCAGCCTGGATAACAAGTTAACTATTTTTTTTTTTAAGATTTTATTTATTTATTTGACAGAGAGAGGTCGTAAGTAGTCAGAGAGGCAGGCAGAGAGAGAGAGGGAAGCAGGCTCCCCACTGTGCAGAGAGCCCGATGAGGGGCTTGATCCCAGGATCCTGAGATCATGACCTGAGTTGAAGGCAGAGGCTTAACCCGCTGAGCCACCCAGGTGCCCACAAGTTACCTATTTTCATACTCAACACAGAAACCAGTTTAACCTAATGGATATAACTCTGTGCTGCTCCCCACTGTCCTCAACTATTTTCTACTTATACTTAAAGCTGAAATCGTAGATATCAAAATAGATCTCCAGGATAAATCTGGAGATAGAATTTACCATTTTAATTTATGTAGTAGATGATGTGAACTATTTAACATAAATGAAGGAGGATGACTAAAACTAAATTGATATATTTTTGTCCTTTCCCATAAAGATTTGTGGTACTGAAATGGGTAAGTGTTGAAGTAATACTATCACTTTTTTTAAAATTTGGTTTTTCTTTATGAGGTACTTCTTCATTTGGAAACACATTAACCGATTAAGAGGGAGAGAGAGAGAGAGAGACTGTAGGTGAAAGCAGTGAAAATTATTCAATAATTAGAAAATATAATATGATCACATCCAGGTTCAACGTAGTCCGCCAAAGGCCACCAAAGAGTTTTTGTGTTCTCTGTAACAACTGTGAAACAATAAGCCATTTAGACTGTTTGCAATTCCCTATTTCATTGTATGAGTAGGGATGAGGTTTTCCAGGTTATAGTCCCTATGAAATCCATGTGTTCTATGTCGGAACTCCGGAATATCTAGCTGCCGTTGGGAAGGAGTGGGCTCCATCCTGGGCATCTGCACAGCTTACGGCTTAATAGAGAGTTGCAGGTGCAACTCGAAGCTGTGGGCTAGGTACTCTCCTGAGTGTATTTTTAGCCTCAGGGGAATTAACAACTTCTATAATGGCATTGGGAAGGGTAATTATTAGTGGTCAGAACCTGAAATCGAACTCCAATTCCAAAGACTTACAATGAATAATGTTAGTCGTGTCTTAGGCTTGCATGCAAAATGCTTTACATGTCATTTCAATTAATATTTCTAACAACCCATGCAGGTAGGTATTATTATCACTAGCACAGAGAGATTAAGTAACTTCTTCAAGTGGAGACTTTTCATTTAAATGTAGATTTTTAACTTAAGTTATTCTGTTCTTGGCCACGACGTGGGTCAACAAGTATGTTATTTTGTTTTTGTAGGAGTCATAGATTGTTTGCTCGTGTAAAATAGGAATAGTAGGGATGCTTGGGTAGCTTAAATGTCTGACTTCTGCTCAGGTCGTCATCCTGAGCCCTGGGATCAAGCCCTGCATCAGGTTCCTTACTCACTCAGCAAGGAGTCTGTTTCTCCCTTTCCAACTCTGCCCCTCCTCCTGCTCATGTTCTCTCTCTTTCTCTCTCAAATAAATACATAAAATTTAAAAAAATAGGGGGTGCCTGGGTGGCTCAGTGAGTTAAGCCTCTGCCTTCTGCTCAGGTCATTATCTCCAGGTCCTGGGATCGAGCCCCGCATCGGGCTCTCTGCTCGTCAGGGAGCCTGCTTCCTCCTCTCTCTCTCTGCCTGCCTCTCTGCCTACTTGTGATCTCTGTCTGTCAAATAAATAAAATCTTAAAAAAAATTAAAAAAAATAGGAAAAAATAATATTTCCTTCTCCTCATATATAAGAATATAACCTACATATTCATGCACATATATCTCTCTATCTTGGTCTCTGTCTCTATCTATCTCATCATGTAGCACAAAGCCTGGATTTTTTTTTAAGATTGCCACATTTTCTTTTATTTCATTAATATTTTCTTTTTTTTAATCATTTTTTTTAATTTATTTTCAGCATAACAGTATTCATTGTTTTTGTACCACACCCAGTGCTCCATGCAGTCCATGCCCTCCATAATACCCACCACCTGGTTCCCCCAACCTCCCACCCCCCACCTCTTCAAACCCCTCAGATTGTTTTTCAGAGTCCATAGTCTCTCATGGTTCACCTCCCCTTCCAATTTCCTCCAACTCCCTTCTCCTCTCCATCTCCCCTTGTCCTCCATGTTATCTGTTATGCTCCACAAATAAGTGAAACCATATGATAATTGACTCTCTCTGCTTGACATATTTCACTCAGCATAATCTCTTCCAGTCCCGTCCATGTTGCTACAAAAGTTGGGTATTCATCCTTTCTGGTGGAGGCATCATACTCCATCGTGTATATGGACCACATCTTCCTTATCCATGCGTCCGTTGAAGGGCATCTTGGTTCTCAATGATAAGTTCTTAATAAGCCACAGTTCATCTTTACTTGTGCAAAGGACCTACTTTGTTCAATTGAAACTGGAGAGAAAACCAAGAAGTTGGAATCCTTTAGTGACAGATACTTTTGGTTTAGTTTAGGTCTGACAAATCCAATGAACTTACTTAAGACAAAGTCAGGTCTAACTTTTTGTAATATCTCACACCATGGCTAGGCTATAAAAATGTTGTTACCAACCACTTGTGGATTTCTACATGGTTATAATTTTTTGCTCATACTGAATAATACAAAACAGGTGTTGCTGCTTTTTTTTTTTAAAGGTCAGAAGGTAAGAGTGTTAAAGAGGCTAAATGTCTTATCCTAAATCACACAGATAGTGACTGGGAGGGTATGTTTGTCTAAGTGCGAGTCTCATGGTGTTTTTCTAAGCCATATCACCTCTGCAGCAGACGGATCCTAGGGTAGTCCCTGTTCTTCTTTGACCCTTGATGTGCACGACCTTGAGTATTGGTGGGATCTTTGACTTGCTGGTGGACAACAGAATATGGCAAAGGTAAGGGATTTCACAGATGTAACTGAAGTCCTAAATCAGTTGATTTTGCATTAATCAAAAGAGACATGATCTTGGTTGAATCTGATCTAAACATACAAAAGCCCCTAAAACAGAGACTGGGCTTTCTCTGACTGAATCATTCTCATTGTGGCCGTGATGAACTAAGCAGCCATGTTAAAAAAGCCTATGTGGCAAGAAACTCTGGAAGGCCTCAAGGACCCGAAATCACCCCCTAATTAACAGTCAGAAAAAATATGAAACACTGAGTCATATAGCTGCAAGGAAATGAATTCTGCTAACAACTTAAATTACCCTCAAGTGGAGTCTTCCTCAGACCAGCCTCCAGATGAGAACACGGACTTGCCGACCCATTGATCATAGCTATGTGAAATGCTGAGAAGAGGACCCATCCAAGCTGTACCCAGATTCCTCATGCACAGAAATTGTTGGAGTAACGTGTGTTGTTTTAAGTGGCTAAGTTTGTAGTAATTTGTTATGCAGCAATAGAAAACCAATGCAATAAAAGTATTAATTCAACTAATACTTGTGGAGTATTTTCTGTGTGCAAAGTACTATGCTAAGGCCGTATTAAATGCAAAAATAAATAAATAGATAGATAAAGTTATTTTCTAGAATTCCTCCTGTAATAGAATCATGTTGGTACCCTGGTACCCTTCAGCTACTTTTAGGGTACTCGATTATCCTTTAGAAATCCTTAATAATCAAAACATAACAGGTAGTGGTATCTATCTTCCAAATGCTTTTTTCAAAGTATTTATTTCAAAGCCAGTTAGTTAACATATAGTGTTACTTTAGTTTCAGGTGTACAAATACAGTGATTCAGCAGTTCCATCCATCACCTTGTGCTCATCACAAGTGTACTTTTTAATTCCCATCATCTATTTAACCCATTTCCCCCACCCATATCCTATCTGGTAACCATCAGCATGTTCTCTATAGTTAAGAGACTGTTTTCTTGGTTTGTGTCTCTTTCTTTCTTATTTTCCCTTTGTTCATTTGTTTTGTTTCTTAAAATACACATACAAGAGTAATATGGTATTTGTCTTTCCCTGACTGACTTATTTCATTTAGCATCATACTCTCTAGCTGCTTCCATGTACTATAAATGGCAAGATTTCATTCCTTTTTTATGGCTAAGTAATATTCCATGGTTTACGTAGACCATATCTTCTTTATTCATTTATCAATTGAGGGACACTTGGGCTGCTTCCATATCTTAACTATTGTAGGTAATATTGCTATGAACATTGGGGTGCATGTATCCCTTTGAACTATTTTGTATACTTTGGCTAAATACCCAGTAGTGCAATAGCTGGATTGTAGGGTAGCTCTATTTTAACTTTTTGAGGAACCTCCATACTGTTTTCCTCAGTGGCTGCACCAATTTGCATTCCCACTAACAATGCACAAGTGTTTCTTTTCCTCTACATTCCTGCCAACACTTGTTGTTTCTTGTGTTGCTCATTTTAGCCATGGTGGGGTGAGAGCTCATTGTAGTTTTGATTTGTATTTCCATGACAATAAGTGATGATGAGCATATTTTTTTAGGTCTATTGGCCATCTGTATGTCTTCTTTGGAGAAATGTCTGTTCATGTCTTCTGCAACTTTTTAATTGGATTATTTGATTTTTGGGGTGTTTAGCTATATAAGTTCTTTATATGTTTTGGATACTAACCCTTTATTGGACATGTCACTTGCAAATGTCTTCTGTGATCCTGCAGGTTGCCTTTAGTTTTGTGGATTTTTTCCTTCTCCGTGCAGGAGGTTTTTATTTTGATGTAGTCCTGATAATATATTTTTGCTTTTGTTTCCCTTGCCTTATGGGACATATCTAGAAAAAAAAAAAAAAGTTGTTACAACTCTTCCCTGAATTCTAACAAGGATTGAGTTAAGAAAAATAGCTTCCAATAAAGGGATATTAATTTGGATGTGAGTTTTTCTTCTATTTCATATGAACAGATGATTTCCAAAGATATCCAAGTTAAATAGATATTTTTTTGTACTTCAAGTTTGGTTCCATTTGAACAGTCTAGCATCTGAATTAAAGTATATCTTGAGGTTCTTTTTCATTTTATCACTTTGTTTGACAGTCATAAAATAATTCCTATGTTCTCTGATTTTGAACAATGTAGTACCTAAGCTAAGGAGTAACGAGATGAAATAAATTCAATACTAATTTACACGGTGTTATATTCCAAGGGATCTTATTTGGACTCTAATCATTGAAATCTTGGGGAAAGAAGATTGTTAAATTCAATTCAAAGGTATATAACATTAAATAAGTATGTTCTTATCATGATCTGAATTTGTGCTTCTTAATTGTCATGAGATTTTCAACACTAATTTTAATTTCAATTTGTTTGCATGCTGTAAAAATCAGTTAAACTGTTCAGGGTATTCTTATGTTATTAGTTATATCAATTGAATTTCCAAGGAAATGTTGAATTCTTACATTGGAGTGATTTTAGATCTTGGGCTTTTGAGTAAGAACTGCAGAAAATATTTTCTTATACTTTGTTGACCTCAAAATAAATACTTCTTCTAGAAGACGTCACATGTCTTGCTGTCTTTTTCTGTAATCTAGGTAAAACCTAGATAATATTAAACATAAATATGCCCAGATTGTTTGCTAACATCAAATACAGAAAAAATGCAAATTATCATAAGTAATCAATAAGAGGTAAAAGTTCTGAAGTGAAATTATGCAATAGTGGATGCATAACTATATCTCTGAATAAATGAGGTAGATTAATTATAGAAACACAATAATGGATTCAAATTTTGCTCCCCTTTAAATATTTAACTTTTCTGTTAACGCCTACCTTATATATTCCTAATAAAAACAGAATACCAACAAACAACCTTCAGGTAACATCTCACTTTAATGAAAAATATGCTTCCTTAATCTTAATCTCTCAGAGAAAATTTTCTTTTCCCTCACTTCTTTACTTGATTTACACTAAAAATGTATGGCAAAAGAAAAAAAAAACACACTTTTCTTTTTTGTTTTAGTAAACCAAGAAAACTGGTAGAAAGCTTTGAAATAGCAACATGAAGTTTTCTTTGTTCTATCTAGCCAATTTTTTATATAAATTTTTAAAAAGATTTTATTTATTTATTAGAGAGAGCACAGAGGAGAATGAGAGGGATAAGCAGACTCCCTGCTGAGCAGGGAACCTGCTGTAGGGCTCAATTCCTGGGCTCTGAGATCATGACCCAAGCCAAAGGCAGCTGATTAACTAACTGAGCCACCCAGGAGCCTCCTATCTATCCCACTTAAAGAAAAAAGAAAAAAGAAAAAAGAAAAAAACAACCCTCAAAAACCAAAAACCAAATCAAAACAAAAACGAGCCTTTGATACAGCCTCATCTTTTTTCTAGAGTCTGTCCCTCCTACTGAAAGTCACTGCTAGGCTTTATTTCCTCCATTATGGAGATCTGTTCATAAAGAGTATAATTTTCCCAATTTAACACTTCTGGAGAGCTTTTGCCTCAACAAACCCATCTTTCAAAATCTGAGAGTTGCTGTCCTTGCGTACACATGTACCATCGAGAAATTTGATTTCCAATCAGCTCTCCTAGAGTAGTGTCTCTAGTCTCTGATAAGGTACTTTATGGAATGAAATAGAGGAAAATAAAGGAGGAAGTGAAGTGAACATTCTTTTGCTTTTGGTTTATCTACATTTGGAAGATCTCTTTTTCCATGTAAAATACATGAGAAAAAAACAAGAGTGTTTTGCTGCCTTTCATTGTCTTATGGGGTTTTTGTTTCTTGCTTGCTTTATCTTTCTTTATCATTATGGAAGTTTCTCCATGGTCTCTGAATTACTGTGTTTTGCTAGTTAAATCAATAAAACCCTTTATTTGAAAAAAGAATTGCATTACAATGTTGTCAATAATGAATGGTTATTGCAAGAAGGAGCTCAGAGAAAATAATTAAGAGGTGGAAATCTCTTAAGAAAACTTCTGCAAACCAATTGTAGATGTAATCTATTTAATGTAAATGGTAGGGCTTAAAATTGTATAACACCTTCCAGCCAAATAGATTACTAGGCGCTTAAGAATTGTGTCTACTATACTCATGAATGTGTATAGTATTCTTTCCTTTCTCTGAAGCTGTTTTCATGATGAAATATTGGATCTTCTTAATCAAGTTTGCTATGGATTATATAGGTAAGAAATATAAAAGAATGAATGATCTATTTGAGACAGTTAAATTACATCACAGTGGTTCAATGTGCACATCTCCGAAACTGGGATCTGTAAAGGCTATAACTAGTTCAGGGAATAAAAATGACTCTTAAAAAAAAAAAAAAAAAAAAGACTGTTTACTCTCCTGTTGTCTCCTCTGTTATAACTGTTGCTTGACTCATTTACCTACTACCACTGCCTCACCTTGTCTTTGCCTCATGCAAAATTCTCTTCATTTGAGCTTTTTCAATCAGAAGAATAAGTCCCAATCCCATATAGTTACTGTGACTTTCTCTTCACCAAACTAAACTGTTTCTAGTTATCTGAGCATCTCCTGTTTTCCTATTTTATAAAATTCAGCTTTCCTAAGATCCCACTTTCATCCTCCATCCTCCATATTGGTAGCAACCAATTCTCTTCCCTCATTTTCTAGAGTGTAAAAATGAATTTCTCTACATGTGTCAAATATAGAAACTTGCATAGTTTCTATATTCAAATGAAAATGGATTTGTAATTAAAATAATTTCAAGGTCTGTTTTTGCTATGTGGACATGGATTAATTGAAAATGGCATGGGGGTAAATAAATTGCAAATATTTGAAAAATGTGTGTTATTCAGAGGAGGATTTGTTTAGGACAGTTCAAGAATGCATTATGAAGTCAGTACTTCCTGACTCTCTAAAAAGAATATTAAGAGAAATTATTGAAATGTGCTCTAGAATGACTGGTAAACCAAGTATGAAAGCAAGTAAGATTCTCAAAAATGGACTCCAGTATACTCTTATTTGAGTGTTGTTAGGATGAAAGTGTAGAGTTACACAGAGGCACAGTCACTCATGTCCTCATTAGATAGAAAAAGGAAGAGGCCAAGACTTTGCTTCTGATTTATTGGTATATTTGAGTTTATATGGCTAATTATAATGGCAAAGAAAAAGGAAAGTTCTTTATGGGTTTCAGTCAGACAAAATAAAAACCTATTACTAAGGATTAAACAAGGAGAGGTAAATAGTATTATCATTTTTCTGGCTAATTTACAGTTTGTGACTTTAAATATATTTCGATAGTAAAGCAGGCATAATTTTAATTCTAAACTTGGAAACTTCTATAAGGCAGAGTAATAAACAAAATTCTCTCAGAGTAGGTACATGCTTATTTTATATCTTTCTGACTTTAAAAATTAATTGGCTCTTAAAGCATGACATTGGGTATATCTCCTTACCAGAGTGGTTGAAAGGGATGATTTAAGGATAATTTGAAGTTACAAAGGGCTTCACAAATTAAGTTAATTCTCCCCTGGGTCAAAAAATATTGTCCTCTTATAAGTGGCAGTTACAATTGAGATGTAGTTAAAATAACTTAACATAGGGAAAAAAAAATCAAGATTAACATTTTATTGGGCTTATAGACTGAAGCTAAAATCTCTTCTTCCCTGTGAAAGGCAACACTCTTTAGAGTTATGGTTTCTTAGGGCATATACTTTTCTTTCATCATCATCTTCCCCATTAACAACATCAGCAGCAGCATTTTCATTGTTATTACAATATTAGTCACATTAGCATTCCATATTGAAATATTCTTAGTAAAGCTCTCCAGATACTGACAGGATATGATAGGCTACTTCTAAATAGTTGGGAGTTTTGCCTTTCTCAGCTCTGGTCTATGCGTGAAAATAGTAAAAAGAGGTGTGGAAGGCAAAAGTACATTCTCCTTTGAGATGTCTTTCAGAACGTGACCTAAGGAAGCACTAAGTAACACAGCTCCTTGTCGAATTCTGCACTTAATTTTCTTTTCTCTTTTATTTTTCTGAGCTCTAATTGTAGATTTAATTTTCTTATATTGTTTTGCATAATTGACATTAGGATTTGTCCTGAGTTCCAAACACTAGGTAATACTTAGCTTATAGGTTTTTTAGTTAAAATCTCATATGAAAGAATGCTTTTATATGAAAATCTTGTTGCATAACTTTGTTGCTCTAGCTTTTTTCTTTTCTTTTACATTTTTTGAACTGTATGACTCAAGTAATTTGAAAGGATCCCTTTTGCTTATTCTAACTCTAAGAATTTTGTATATGCTTACTAGGAAGACTTAAGACAAATGATTAACTTGGTTTAGTTGTTTATTGTAGAAATATTCCTAAAAAGGACAATTTTTTTTTCCCAAACAGATTAGTAGTGACACTGTTGAACTTTGAGTATTATGACCTTGGATGATTGAAGATTAAAGAAATCCTCCAACACTTTTATGTTCCTAAAAAGGCCCCACTGCAAAGAACCATCCCTCCTGACATGACCTAGATAGGACTGGTGTACCTATGACAGGGTCAGATACAGACCCTTCAAATTCCCTTTTTTTTTTTTTGTCTTCTAAATGCTTAACTTAACTGTGCATCCTGTTGACCAATCAGAGCAAATCGCTTTTTAACCAAACTTTGGTTAAGATTCTTTCCTACCCCTAAGCCCTTTCCTACCCTCAGCCTGACTTATCATACAACCTTCTTAACTCTCTCTCTCTCAAGCTATTTTTGGGGCTTGAGGGTAAAACATTTTCTGATTTAGTATCTGCTATCCTTTCATCCCCCTTCCCTATGCATTTTAGCCTTATTTACTCCTTAAAACAGAAAAAAACCTGCCTGCCTGAACTTTGAGATTCTTGCTATAGCCTCCTCCCCATATTACATTATCTCTTGCCTTCTCTTACAATATTTCTTTTCCTAATAATGTCTTTCCTTACCAATGTCCAGAGTTGTGTTTGACAGCTGTCTGTTTTTATTAGTTAAGGATAGCATTATATTCAACTGGTGCCTTAAATATGATAACTGAAAGTAAGGTAACTAATATATCTATAGTAAGTTATTATCAAAAGAATTAATACCTAAATTACTGGGTCAATTATCAATGTATCAATTGTTTAACCACCCCTGTTTACCCTGCTTTGTGATACCAGAGTTGGGCTCCATCAACCACTTTGCCAGCTGGCCAAATGCTAAGCTTCATCAATAGCATTAGAGTGGTTCTGTGAGTGCTAGTAGGAAGAAGATATTTTCTTTCCAAGTTTAAGGTCTCTATTTTTATAATTGAGCCTGGGACTCTAGAAGCCTATGCAGATAAGCTTCAGCCATGCTCTCAGGCCATGTTCTTCCCACCAGCAGCCCTCCTGAAGACTCCATTTGGCCACACTTTGAGAGCTGGTTGCTTCTACAGACCATTGTCAGCTCAAACTTCTGACAAGTTTCTTCCCCACCCACAGGCTGTGTATTTTGTGGCAGCTGTGCTCTCTTTCAGAAGTCCGAATCCAGCTGGGCAGTGGTGTCTCCTAGTTCTTAGATCCTTAATTGTGTCTCCTCCCCAATCTAGAGAAAGTAGCTGCTTTTTTGTACATGTGTCTAGATCTCTCAAAGTCTACTTGTGTTACTTTTAATAGTTAACCACTTTTTACTGGTAAATAATTTTTATATTAAAATTTATATTTTCTAATAACCAGTTTAGTTTCCGTCTCCCTAACTGCCTTGACAGATATAAGGGGTGAGTAATAAAATATTTTGAAGTATTCTTGTCCTCAGTTTTCAATATTTGTAGTCTTAAACATTCATCCAATCTTATCTATCTCAGTAAAACTTACCCACTTAATGAACCATATGCCCAACTGTTTAGAAATCTGGAAGTCATCCTGGTACTTCCCTTTCTCTCTTCATCTAAATTCAGTTCACCATCAAATCTTGTGCATTCTATGTCCTCATGTATCCTACATTGTAAACTTTTCCAATTTCTCTCCTCTGTTCCACCATCCTACATCACTAATAGGCTCTTGAGTGGTTCCCTTTTTGGTATTATTTCTTAATCAGCTTATACAACACTGACAGACTGATCTTTTAGAATACAAATTGGATCATGTTATTATCTAATTAAAACATCTCAATGGTTTACCACTGCACTTATGATAAAATTAAAAATCACTGACATACGCCCATAGGCTACTATCGTGATCTGACTATTGGTACCTTTTCCCTCATACTACATTTACACTATCTTGCCCTGTTTCTCTCTCTCTTTTGGCACCAAAATGACATTTTTAATTTCAGTGTAAACCATAGTGTTATTTTGGGGGGGATCATTTGAAATGTCACTGAAATTCACCAGTGTATTTCCAACAACACACATTGTTCACCCCAAGTGACAAGAGTGGACAGCTCTGTGCTATGATGACAATGACAACTGCCTGATGACTGCCACCTGGCTTTCAAACATTGTAAAACACCATTGATTTTGAGACAATAGAAAAGTGAGGTACAGTAAAATGTGGAAAAATTGTGTTTTAAAACTGATAAAATACCATATATAATTGTGTTATTATTTATTTAATGTCTGCCTCTTGGCTAGACTGAAAGCCATGTTAGTCTTGGTGGACCATTTAATTTCTAGCATCTACCATACTTTCAGGCATTTAGGGTATGTTCCATAAATATCAGTAAATAAATATGTTCAACATCTCTAAGTACTTAGTGATATGATATCATTTTTTTTTCAAATGGGGAGAACATGGTGACTGTTTTTAGCTGACTTGATTAGCCATGCCTCTAAGAATAATAGAGATAATGCAAGTAGGTACAACCCAGCTAGGTACTAGGGAACAACAAAAAAAGTCTTTTAGTCTAATTGAAGCTTACCACAAAGGCGGCAGTGTACAGGTTTTGGAAGCACTGGTTGTTGGGAGACCTTTTCCTCCCTGTATTTTCTCAACAAAGCCTACGGGGTACGACTTTAAACTGCGAAGACAAACTATGTCACATGGGCCACAAAGTAATAATTAGAGCTTGATATATTTGTTTTATAATTTTAGTGTTGAGCATTAAATTGACATAGTAAATCAGTAGCCAACATGATTGTTCCACTTTATCTTCTTATTCGCTTTATTTAGAACCAAAGAATAAACACTGTACCAGAGATAACTGACTATATTTATGTGGTATGTCCATTAGTTGTAGGGCCACCCCCATCTCTCTTCTGACACCTGGCTTGAAATCATGTCTCATTTATTAATTATAGTATGCCTTGACTGCGGTTGTTGACTTCAGAAGTTATTCAGCAAATTCATTCATAGAAGAGTGGTAAGGCTTATTGATAAAACAGATAAATGAAATAGGGGGACTCAGATTCAATGGTAATGTTGCTTCTTAGTGAGATGGGTAGAATAAACTTTGAATGAGAGTGTCACACATTCCAAGGTCAAAGTTAGTAAAGAAAACTTGTATATGGGTGCTTTATTATGGAGAAACTGTTGCACTGAAAAAGTAGAAGAACTTGGGACACCAGAGAAATTTCAGGATGTTAGAAGAATGAAGCTTAGGAAATTATTTTAAGTCTGGAAATAACAGCAAGCACACTAGGGAAGTAACAAGAAGTATAAAAGGACCACACTTAAAAGGAAGCAAGGTCATTGGAGCCAAACTAGATCTATACGACAGGTGAAAAATACAGACTTATTTATCATTAGAAAAATACACTTTTTTGCACTTGCAATACCTCACAGTTTAAAAAAAGAAAGAAAGAAAGAAAGAAAGAAAGAAAGAAAGAAAGAAAGAAGAAAAAAAAAAAGAGGACAAAAATCCCTGCTCTTTATAGAGCTCATATTCTAGCAGATATACTCAGAACTTACTCCTTTAAAAATGCTATTATAAAGACAGAAATATACTAGATTGACTTGGATCAGAGAAACCTAGTAGAAAAGAAAAGGTGTGACCTCATGGAGTAAACTGAAGTGATGCTCCCAAGAAAGCGTGTATCTAAAGGAGTTTTGAGAGATTTTCTCTGTTAAATTTTGGACATGATGTCAATAATTACAGCCTAGGCTAATCATTCATTGAGGAATAAGACATACTAACATGGTAAGAAAAAAAAAAATTAGGATAGATGTGGAAGGAACCTGAGAAGATAGTTGTGACATATCTTATAATTTTTAGATTAGTTTTGATATGATGCGCATCCTAAAATAGCACACCGGGGAAATGTATACAGTTAGGACTCTAAGGAAAGGCACAGGGAATATGAAATATACTAAAGGGAAAGCAGGCAGGACATTAACAAAATCTAATCCTCAGTTGTTTGAGAATTTAATATCAACAATAACTTTAAAAATATATTATCTTGACAAAAAGCAAAGAGAAAAAAAAATAAAGTATGCTTAGGAGAGAAGAAGAGGGACAACTTGAGAAGATTAACATACTGAGCCTACCTAAAAGAAGAAACAGAGAAAAACAGAACACTGGGGAGTATCCCATTAAGGCAGGAAAAAGATTTGGCAAAACAAAATGTTTCTGCTACTGTTGAAGTTCTAGAAATTATTCAAGGTATGGAAAATGGAAAAGTTGTCAAAAGGGAAATTTTTGCAGTAATTGATGGTCCTCTTCAGAATTTTGATACAAAGATTTCAGAAGGATCAGTTGTACTTTGATTTAAGATCTGCTGAGGATAATTTTCCAGCTGAGGGTGGGAAAGTATGGTGAAGAGACTCTTTTCTTTAGTAAGTGGGTTTGTTGGGGTATAGGCAATTTACCTACACCCCGAGCAAGAAGCAATGGTTAAGGTTTTAAAATGCCAGATAAGGAAGTGGAGAATTTGCCATGCAAGAGCCAGCAGACTTCCACATTTTACATGAAAATGAGTCATCATGAGTGTCACCTTCCAGGAAAGGAGTCCCCACCTTCCTTCTCCACTTCTAGAGATAGGGTAAACATGGTGATAAAATTAACGACTTGTTTATCCATTGACCCTGACCGGTTGTGAACTCCATCAGGCCCCGCAGACTAATTTGTACCCTGCTGAATTGAAACCAATAGGGTCTTCCCTTCATTCTCATGACATCTTTGTGGTCTGAACCTTCTTTTGGATAATAGGAATTTTCGGCGATCTTAGTATAAAGATAATACTAAAAATATAACGTTGCTTATTATGGACACTTAGGAATTTCTTCTGTTCTTTAAATTTTGTGGGTATAAGGCTGGTATTGCAGTGACAAGAGATGTCTAGTAATTGCTAAAGACTCTTTTCAACAGTACATATATATAATAATAATGATAATTTTATTGTTTATTCTTAGTATGTACCAGGCACTATTATTTTAAAGTCTTTATAATTAAAAACATAAATAGACTTGGGATTCAATGAATTCAATTTTAAATCCTAAAAAAAAATTTTTTTATTCCTGGAGAAAATAGTCTAAAGAACAGTTACCTGGGATTCCATGAGAACTCTCTCGCTGAGAGTGATGAGAATAAGAAATTGAAGATGGTTATTATGTACTTTATTTCTTGAGATTTTCATAATTTTGAAGTGGAATTCAATTTTGGACTTTAATTTCTTCTTGGACTTTGATAAAGGGGAGAGGAATTAATAGCATTTAAATGTCAGACATTTAAATATTGGGGTCTTTTTAGGTATTTCTGCCATCATTGAGCTGATTATCAAATTTCTCATAAGCTATTGTCAGTATTTGTGACGAGATATAACAATTAGGATGGGAATTATTCCATGAAGTAATTTTCTTTTATTTTACTTTGCCTATGAGAGCAGTGTGGCCTTGAAATTAATTTTGTGTAATATTTTGACTTAATAATCTAATATTTTCTTGAGGCAAAAGCTAAACCACATCCAGTGGTCCCAGGATGATACTCAAAAAAGCCTTCTCTGGTACAGGGCATTAGGAAGTGGGAATAGCCTGAGAGAATGAGGGTCTTCTCTACACAGGGGTACAGCCGCATCCCTCTTTTTAATTATAAAGGGTTAATTGTTAAGACCCAGAGGTTAAGATAATGCAATCTCGGGAGTGATAGAGTGCAAGTTATTTCCCTATAAATCTATTTCTTGGGGAAATCATTTCTTCCAGCCCTTGGGAGAGAACAGTATTGTGATGTTAACTTTCGCTTCTCTTGCAATCTCCTAAAGCTTTCCCCTGCTAATTGCTTAAAGCAATTTAGGAGAAAACAAATTGATCAACATGATAATTATTGTTGAAAACTAAGCCTCCGTTACTGGTGTTTTGAGTATTGGTAGTTTAGGTGTATTGAGTTGTGGTTTTTGTAAATTTTTATGGATCTCTACTTATTTTAATTTTAGATTTCCCTCACTTTTGTGCTTAAATCAATTTTAAGTGAAGTATATGCATATTATTATTTGTAACATAAATTTGGACCAATTTTAATACCAAACAACAGGATACTTGTGCAAAAACCCAGAATATCTAATTCTAGTGCACTAGATGGAATGGTAACAGTAGTATCTCATGGAGAACACTGAAGATTCCACAATTGAGAGAATGTTTATGTAAAATATGATAATGTAAATAAATACAATTAAAAAACCACAATCTGTTTATACAGAGAATGGGATTTGGATATATTAACATCAGGGTTTTACCAGTGGTGGCATAGCTGAACTAACACAAGTTTACTCTTTGGTGAGTCATAGATAGGACAGGAGCCCTTGCCACATAAAGTAAATTTTACTTGCAGCAAATATGATCATGGACAATAACTTACAAGGCCATGACTCTCCAAGCAAGGGTGCATGGGATCCTTTTATTTAGGATTAGGATAGTATTTACATAGGAAAACCTTGTCGTCCTATGTAGAGGCAAGCCTAAGGTCATGCATGAACTTTAAAGAAATATGCTACATACATAGTATGTTCTGTAAATAAGGCTTGTGCTCCTCTTTGAGGGAGATTTTAGTATTATAATGAGGTAAAGACAATTGTTGGTCATTCCATGACTGATCTGTGCAGACTTGAGTGGTGGGTTAAATTCAAGCTGGTCTGGGTGGTCGGGGCAATTGTTATTGCTTGAGGGATAGTTTTTATTTCCATCAAGAGATGCTGTGCCCCTTTAGCCTGAGTTAAGAGATAAACTGGAAAGAAGAGCTTAAGGAAAATGTGGGACAAAGGTTGATGAGTGCAAGCAGGTAGGCAGTAAGAGGTCAGGTCTTGGGGTCTAGCTGGTGACAGTGGTATCTGGATGGATGTCGGTATCTGGATGGATGTCGGTATCTGGGTGCATGTGATTTTCTTACTTTTCCCACACATTTTTATCTTAATTATTTTCTACCAAATATTGCATTTGTAACAAATGCAACTTAGGAATTAAGCTAAAGGTAAAATTAATTATAAAAGGAAAATAAGTGGGTTTAGGAATCCTGGTGATTTATACTTAAAAATTATAATTCACTATAAACCAATTATTTATCTTCTCCTGGCTTGGCTGTGTTTTAATTTTATACTTAGGTGTGAAGAACATTTAGTTTGTTCCAATTAATTCCCTCTTGTTGGACATTTAATTTTACTCCCCACTTAAACGCATATTATTGGATACTGAAGTTGTGCCAAATTATTTTCATTTAACTTGGTGGGCAATTGCAATGTATAACTCATTAATTGAAGCTAAAATCTGTAAATGAATTAAATGTAATTAAATGTAGCTTAAGAATCTATGCTTATAACTTACCTCTACCCAATGCAATTTTTCTTTTTGTTATTATGATTCAGTTCTAGGAACCTACATCTCAGGGTTACCAATAATACTGATTATAGTAATAATCATTACAGTATTTGTCACCAAATCAATTGGCCTTTTCCAAAAACACTTTTCTCTCTAGCATTTAACACTATCAAAATCTTCTTGTAACTCTATTCATAGAGCCCTACCAAGACATGCTTATTTTTAGTATCTCTATTATATCTTACTCAACTGTTATTCTCTTGTTTCTTTTTGTCCTTTATCTTGTTCCCTTCTTTTTTTTGTCTCTTTTTTCGCCTGCTGTTTTCTTTTTTTACTCTTCCATTTTTACTCTCTTTTTTTTTCTAATTATCTTTTTTCCCTCTTTAATTTTTTGCTCTTATTGTCCTCCTTCTCCTCTTGCTTTTGTTCTTTTCCCTTCTAAATGAAGACACTCCTTTATTAAATATTTTATTTATTTATTTGAGAGAGAGGGCAAGAGAGAGAGAGAGTGAGAGAGGAAGCACAAGGAGGGGGAGGGGCAGAAGGAGAGGGAAAAGCAGACACTCCTTTGAGCAGGGATCCCAATACGGGACTCGATTCCAGGACCCTGGAATCATGACCTGAACTAAAGGCAGACACTTAACAGACAGAGCCCCCCAGATGTCCCAAAGTTAATTCTTTAATTTCTAATCTTCATTTCTTTGAATTATCTCCACACCAGTGAATTTCCAAGTGTGGTCCTAGGAGATCTGGGGGTCTACCTTCTCCAACTACATATTTGTGTGAGGCCAGATTTTCTCCATACATTTCAACCAAAACAACGTATCACAACAGATTTTATGCCCACCAGATGTCATATCCTAATGCCTGAAACCTGTGACTGTTTTACCGTAAATGGTTCAAAGTCATGCAGGTATGATTAAGTTAAGGTTCTTGAGATGGAGAGTTTATCCAGGTGGCCCTAATGTAGTCATTAATGTCCTATAAGAGGGAGGCAACAGGGTCAGAATTAAAGAAGAAACTATAAGGATAGAATTAGGGGTCTGGGAGATTTGGGCAACAGCTAAAGAATGCGGGCCATTTCTAGAAGCTGGAGAAAACACGGACTGTGTTCTCCCCTAAAACCTTCAGAAAGAAAACAACCTTTGATTTGCTTCTCATGACCCATTTCAGACTCCTAACCATCACCACTGTAAGATAATATATTTTTGTTGTTTTAAGTCACAAAGTTCATAGTTATTTGTTGTCATTATAATAGGAAACCAACACAGGATGTGTGTCAGGATGGCTGTATCAGGCTTGTAGTTCAAGATCTTTAAAGATTGTAGGTTTCTGCCCCCAGAGAGTAAGATTTTTCAGATATGGAAGGGGAATTAGACATCATCATAATCAACCATCATCATCATCATCATCATCATCATTATCTTGCCCCAGTAATTTAAGATGTCACCTTTACCATAATCAGATTTTCATATGCACATGAGTCTATTTCTGTGCTTTTTATTCAATTCCACTAGTCTATTTTTCATTCCACTCCAGTACCATACTGTTTTAATTATAGAGGTCTTATAGTGTCCTTTAATCTCTGGTAAGGCTAGTCGTCTCTTCTAGTTCTTTTTTTGCGTGTGTTTTCTTGGCTATATTTGCATATTTTTCTTCCCATGTGAACTTTGAGACAAAGTTTTTAACTCCATAGATTATTTTTAAGACTTTCTTAGTTGACTCTGGATACTAGAAAGTTTTAAGAACTTTTGGCTAAGAGCACAGATGGGGACTTAAAGGGTAAATACATTCTATTTAGAGAATAGCAGACTGGATCTGTGGCAGTTGCAAATTGAAAATAAGAGTAAGTAATTACTTGTCATCCACATGATGATAGTTATTTCTAAAACCCACCATGGCACAATTTTTTTAGGAAATTTTTTAACTTTAATAATCTATACTGACATTGAGTAGCCATTGCTGTAGTAATTGACCACCTTGATATGTGGGAAAATGTACAAGTTAATCTTTTTCAGTAATCTATTCAGAGATTTTCCATATTCAGGACCTTCTTAAAAAATCTCTTCAATTTTTAAAAAACAAATGATTCACAAAAATAAGTTAAAAATATTAGTTTCTTTAACTTGCATGGGTGAGAAAATCCTAGCATAAAGTGAATTTTTTTTTTTTTAAGTGTGAATTTGGGGGAGAAGGTATTTGCAAATGACATATCAGATAAAGGGCTAATGTCCAAAATCTATAAAGAACTTAGCAAACTCAACACCCAAAGAACAAATAATCCAATCAAGAAATGGGCAGAAGACATGAACAGACATTTCTGCAAAGATATCCAGATGGCCAACAGACACATGAAAAAGTGCTCCATATCATTCGGCATCAGGGAAATACAAATCAAAACCACCATGAGATATCACCTCACACCAGTCAGAATGGCTAAAATTAACAAGTCAGGAAATGACAGATGCTGGCGAGGATGCGGAGAAAGGGGAACCCTCCTACACTGTTGGTGGGAATGCAAGCTGGTGCAACCACTCTGGAAAACAACATGGAGGTTCCTCAAAATGTTGAAAATAGAACTACCCTATGACCCAGCAATTGCACTACTGGGTATTTACCCTAAAGATACAAATGTAGTGATCCGAAGGGGCACGTGCACCCGAATGTTTATAGCAGCAATGTCCACAATAGCCAAACTATGGAAAGAACCTAGATGTCCATCCACAGATGAATGGATAAAGAAGATGTGGTATATATACACAATGGAATACTATGCAGCCATCAAAAGAAATGAAATCTTGCCATTTGCGGCGACGTGGATGGAACTAGAGGGTATCATGCTTAGCAAAATAAGTCAGTTGGAGAAAGACAACTATCATATGATCTCCCTGATATGAGGGAGAGGAGATGCAACATGGGGGATTAAGGGGGTAGGAGAAGAGTAAATGAAACAAGATGGGATTGGGAGGGAGACAAACCATAAGTGACTCTTAATCTCACAAAACAAATTGAGGGCTGCTGGGGTGAGGGGGCGTTGGGAGGAGGGGGGTGGGGTTATGGACATTGGGGAGGGTATGTGCTATGGTGAGTGCTCTGAAGTGTGTAAACCTGGCGATTCACAGACCTGTATCCCTGGGGATAAAAATATATTATATGTTTATAAAAAATAAAAATAAATAAATAAAAAATAAAAACAATGCAGATGATTTAAGTAACTCCCATACTCAAAATTCTCCGATAACTTTTCATCACATTAAAAAAAATCTATATTTCTCAATATGACCTACATGATCTGGACCCCAGGGGTACTGGACTATTCCTAGTGATTGCATCTCCCACAGCCTTCCTGTCTTATCCACTTCCTACCAACCACAAAGGCCTCCTCGTCTTCCTCATGTATGTGTCATAAGATGTCATCAGTTTACTCACATCTGTTCTTCCTTCTACCTATATCCACATGAGTTACTTTTCATTTGTATCTCTATTCAAATATTAATTCCTCAGATAAGCTGTTATTTTCTGATTGTTGTGTGGCAAATGGAGACTAGAAAGCCAAGTGTTGTGGAGGGAGACCAGTTAGGAGACTACTATAGGTAATTCAGGTAGGGTATTGGGGCAGTTTCATATAGACATGTCACTACACTGATGATGAGAGTAAGTTGGCATCACCACTTTGGAAAACTTGGCAGTATTTACTCAAGCTAAATATATGCATGTCATATGATCAAGCCATTTCACTCCTAATTGCTTACCCAAGAGAAATGTATGTATTTGAACATGAAAAGACATGTTCAAGAATGCTAATAGCATCTTTATTCATAAGAGCTTCCAAACTGGGAACAGCCTAACAATCCATCAACAGCAAGAATAAATTGTATGTTTCCAAAGTGGAATTTTAGAATATAATTGTATTTCTCTCTCTTTCTTTCTTTCTCTTTCTTTCTTTCTTTCTTTCTCTCTCTCTCACTCTTTCTTTCTTTCTTTCTTTCTTTCTTTCTTTCTTTCTTTCTTTCTTTCTTTCTTTCTTTCCCATCTTGTACTCTGGTTACACTTTGAATTTATTTTGTAAAATGTGAAATAAAATTACACATAATATGATGAATCTCATAGACATAGTGTTGAATGAAAAGAGCTAATTAAAAATATCCATTTGTATGATTCCAGTAATATTAAGAACAAACAAAATGTTATCTGTAATCATAGAATAGGCATTACATTTGGAGGCAGACTGCTAACTGGGTGTGGCATGAGGAATTTGCTGAGGTTCTAGGAATGTTCCTTATCTTGATTTGAATGGTATCTATACTATACAGAATTTATATAGATTTGTATTTTATGTAGAATTTATATCTATGTAGATTTCATACAATATTTACATATGTAGAAATTAATCATGCTGTAAATTTAAGATTTGTGTACTTTACCATCTATAAATATTAACTCATTTAAAATAAATTAAAAAAAAACAAGATTATTTTGTCTTGAGTGTGATTTTTGTTGAAAGATGGTGCAATTCAGGATATGTTTTAGAGATAGTTAACAATATTTGCCAAGGGAAATCTGTAAGAGAAAGAGAGCCATGAAAGAGGATTCCATTGATTTTTAGAATGAGCAAATTCATGAGCTGAGATGGATATGATAAGAGCAGTAAAGGAGATTCAAGGACTTCATCATCTTTTGGTTGTAATAAATATGTGTATCTGTTAAATGCACATTCACACACATATGTGGAAGCAGAATGTATAAAATGTTACAGAAACTAACAAAATGCTGTATAGCTGTTAAAAAGAAAAAGGGGAAAGTACACTCCTCACCCAAATGGCTGTTATTCTCTGAGTTATAATCAGGCTGATCAAGTTATTAACAATGAAATGGAGTAAATAGAATCATTCAGTTGTTAGGCTAGATTCAAGAATGAAAACAGTCCTATATGCTTTAGGAACTCACAAAGTAAGTGTAGTAGAACCTTTTCTCGAGAGTGTTGTATAATAGAACCTTCTCTACAATGTGTAGTAGAGACACACCCTATAGAGTATATGTGTAATAGAACCTTCTCTACAATGAGGGAAATATTTTATATCTGTACCATCCAGAATGGATGCCTCACATCTGTACCTATATGAGTCTACTGAGCTCCTGGAATGGGGCTAATACAACTAAAAAAAATTAATTTTAAATTTTATTCAACTTTAAATAAATTTTTTATTAAATAGCCACATGTGGCTAGTGACTACTGGCCATACTGTCATTGTTATCTGAATAGATAGCTGAATAAGACTTCTTTGTTAAAAGTGATAGTGCAGGGGCGCCTGGGTGGCTCAGTGGGTTAAAGCCTCTGCCTTTAGCTCAGGTCATGATCCCGGAGTCCTGGGATCGAGCCCCACATCGGGCTATCTGCTCAGCAGGGAGCCTGCTTCCCTTCCTCTCTCTCTGCCTGCCTCTATGCCTACTTGTGATCTCTCTCTCTGTCAAATAAATAAAATAAAAAAAAAATTAAAAAAAAAAGTGATAGTGCAGTATCTAAGGTAACTGGCATTTCTATGTCTCTCTAAAGATTAATACCTACCCTTCTATGGCCCATCACTATTGCGTACTGTAGAGATATGCTTGCTTGTACCTTTAATTTTGCTTGTACCTTTTCTTCAGCTTTTACCAAGAGCTATATAATTACTTTCTTAGAACGATCTGTTTACACACTATCCCTGTTCCGTGATCTAACTGTATTTCATGGTTCCTTATAGCAAAATAATTCTTTATTAATGTGAGTCACAAACAATCTATACCAGCCTGTTCTCTAATAACAACATAAACATACAACTGAATTCTATACATTTTGATTACTTACTGAGTTTGAGCTTATGAGGACTTACAGTTAGTGGCACGCCACAGGTCTTACTTATTGCTACTTAATCTACTCTAGTTATTTTAATATTCTCATATGCCTTACGTGAAAGAATATAAGACAAAGTCTTTTTTTTTAATATTTCCTAGCTTCCTGAATATTCTCAATTTCCATTTGGTTCTTTATGGCTCTATTCTATCACACAATTTCTCTTATCATAAATGTTTGATGATAAAGACTGAATGCTCAGTGCTGTTTATTACTCATAGAATATTTTTGAATTATTTCATGGGAATGGGACTTTTGATGCTAAACTAAAGAATAATAACCAAAAAACTTACCAACTTTTTGAAATATATGCATACTCCTTAAATAGAACAATAAAAGTATATGAGAGAAACTCTTTATAGTTGTGTACATAGAGATAAGACAAAAATATTTTTATACAAAACTTTGAAACTCATCTAATATTAAAGATAATAGTAAAAAGAATGTGAAATAACCATCATCCAATTTTAATAATTAGCAGGACACATTCAATTGTTTTATCTCTAGCCCCATCTAATGTCTCTTATGTGTTTATTTTATAGCAAATCACAGACATTACATTAGCTTATCTGTGAATAATTTATTTTGATCTTTAAAATATAAGATCTCTTTAAAAATCATGACAAATCAAGTATCACACATAAACCATTGACTATATATATACATATACATGTATATATATGTATATGTATTTTTTTTTTAGTGTTCAGTGATTCATTAATTGCATCTAACACTCCATGCTTATCACAACATGTGCCCTCCTTAATACCCTTCACTTGGTTACCTTACCCCCAGCCCTTTCCCTTCTGTAACCTTCAGTTTGTTTCCCGAGTCCAGAGTCCCTAATTGTTTGTCTTCCTCTCTGTTTTCCCTCCCTTCCCCTGTGATCCTTCACACTATTCCTTATGTTCTACATATAAGTGAAACCATATGATAATTGTGTACCTACGCTTGACTTATTTCATTTAGCATAATCCCCTCCAGTTCCATCCACATTGATACAAATGGAGGATAGTCATCCTTTCTGATGGCTGAGTAATATACCATTGTATATATGATCAAATATCCAGATATATCGACATTCACATTTCCTCATTGTTTCAGAAAACACAATTTGCTTAAATCAGGATCAAAATAATTTCCGTATACATAGAGGAATGGTCGCTGTTTCTTGAGTCCTTCGAGCAAGATTCTATCTCCATTTCTAATTTTTTCTGTAGTGTTTTTTTTTTTTTTTCCTCTAAAGAGGCCAGAATGTTTGTCCTATAAAATTACCTGCATTCTGGATTTTGCTGATTTCAGAATACGAATTATACTTTGAGTAACACTGCCATATTTTATTCAACATATCTGTTATAGGTAGACTTTTGAGTGGTCTGTGCTCTTTACTGTTTTGATCGTGCTGTAATGAATCATTTTGTGGATACTTGGTATTTTTGTCAGTATGCATTTTGAATAGGTACCTAGACATGAGTTGGTAGGGTCAAAGGGAATTGCATACGAAATTATGCTAGACATTGGCAAATTCTCTGCCATTAATATTGTTCCATTTTGCTTTCCCAGCATTTTGGTATGCTTATCTCCTGATAGCTTTGCCAATGGACTAGATTGTCAAGCTTTTGGAGTTTTGCCTAGGAGTTGAGAAATGCCATCTCAGTATAGTTTTTCTTAGCATTTCTTATTTTAAGTTTAGTTGAACATACAGATGAGATAACTTTATGCTTTCTGGATGCTAAGCAATGATTTTTGATTTAAGAAAAAGTTTATAGATATAAATAAGCAGCGGTTAGCCTGAAAAGTTATTTTTCTTGCTGCTGTTTCCTAGGCATCAACATGATTTTGATAAATAAATATTATGCAAATACCATTAACTTAACATAAACACTTTAATTTAACCTATTATAGCTTATCTGAATATATTTTATAGAATGATTTTTATCCAATAGCCATAAATGGAAAAAATTGATAACAGTGCTCTTTTTTAAAATTTTTTTTATTTTTTTAATTTTTTTTAAAGATTTTATTTATTTATTTGACAGAGGGAGATCACAAGTAGACGGAGAGGCAGGCAGAGAGAGAGAGAGAGGGAAGCAGGCTCCCCGCTGAGCAGAGAGCCCGATGTGGGGCTCGATCCCAGGACCCTGAGATCATGACCTGAGCCGAAGGCAGCGGCTTAACCCACTGAGCCACCCAGGCGCCCCAATAACAGTGCTCTTATAGTCTGTCAAATGTTTTCATAATTTGGGAAAGGTACAATTTAGACTTTTTTCCTATTCTTATATTTTAATGTGGTCTGTGTCCTCTTTAATTTAGCAAACTTGTTATCTTATCTAGTAATAGATTACTTTAAGATCTGGGATGTGAAAAAGCAATTAAAGTATTTCCCTCTCTTCTCTCATCTCCAGTATCCTTGAGGCTAAACAAGCAAAAAGGAATCATTAATATACACAAGGGGCCTGAGATTTAAGAGGGAGAGGTAAAAGGGGGAAATAGAGAGGTTAAAAGTTTTCTCTTCCAAAATAAATAAATAAATAAATATTACCTGCTTGGTATTTCTTTGTATGTCTGAAGAACTTTTTGATTTGTAATGTTACATTCTTTGAATTTAGCTTTCCCTCTTCAAGCCAAGAGGAGCCGTGGCAGGGTCTAATGAAAAATCAGGTATAGAGTTGGCAGTTTTGGAATATTTTGTTTAAGTATATGATAAGAAATACTGTCTTTTATTGCTATCAGAGTAATAGATCCCAGAACCTGGGTTTGGCCAAGGGTAGAGGAGGCAAGGGTGTTGTTTGGTTTACTTTAATTTGGACAAATCAGTGGATCAAAATGAATCCTGGAAATCACAATGCTAAGATTTTACTTGTCGCTCTGGGGCCAAAGGACTGTGTGGTGTTGCTCCTTTGAGGACTAAAAATGTATCAAACTGCTGGCTCAGGCTTAGGTTTACCCAACCATTGTTTTTCAATGGAAACAAAATTAATGTCTTCCATGTGCCTATCACATGCAAGGTTAAGAACATCCTAAACCATCAAGCCTCTGTTCTGGAAAAGGTTGTAACCTACTCAAAGAGGCCTTAGAGCACGGTGGTTCAATGTGTAAATTCTGGAATCAGACTCAAATCAGGGCTACTTTTGGGCAAGTTATTTAGACTCATTATAATTCGTTACTTTATCTGAAGATCGTTAATGTTAACTGACAATATTTGTGAAATACTTAAAAGAGCACCTCACATGTAAAGAATACTTAATATTAGTCATGATTATAGTTATTTATTATTTATTTATTTATTTGTTAAGGATTTTATTTATTCATTTGACAGACAGAGATCACAAGTAGGCAGAGAGAGAGGAAGGGAAGCAGGCTCCCTGCTGAGCAGAGAGCCCAATGCCAGGCTCAATCCCAGGACCCTGGGATCAGGACATGAGACGAAGGCAGAGGCTTTAACCCACTGAGCCACCCAGGCACCCCTCATTATAGTTATTTAAAACAGACCCCCACCTTCAATTTGCCCTGTAATAAATGTGTCTGTTCTTCATTTTTCTACCACGACAGTTCAATCCCTAAGGCCATTTGCAAAGAATCCTCTCTGATCATCCTGCTAGGGTCCAGGGACATATATATTCCTGTTTTTCTTGGCATGAAGACAGTGCTTAGCGGAATAAGCACTCTTCTAGCTCTGCAGTCTTTTATGTGCCATGAATTAGCTGTGTATATAGAATAATGGTTTACTATCTAGAGGTCTTAGTTTATTCATTTATACAATGTAGAACTTTATCCTTAAAGTCCCTCATACCTCCCAAACCTCATCATTAATGAATAGCCTTGTCATAAAAAATATGCTTTATTTTAAACAGCTATATGAGAAATTAGAAAAAAAAATTCCAATATAACCAAAGTATACTCTACCTACTGAAAATCTTGCAGCCAGTTACTGCTAATTTTTGGGCTTGGAGGAAATTTTAGATCTCAAGTTTCTAGTCCATTGAGCTTAAATTTAATCACAGAGTATTTAAGATTAAATGCTATTTTTACACAACTAGCAATTCTCTTTAGAAAACATACCCAATTGGGTTTGCTGCACATGCTGATCACTTTCAGCTAATCCAATAATTTTGTCCTGAATGGGAGAGAGATAACTGTTCTAATCTAGATTTTGCTAACACATTTGAATATATAATGAGAGTAAATTATTTGGAGATCAGATCAGTATGAGAAGGAAAACACTTGTATATTGTGCATTTATCAACACATTAGAAAAGATGTCATCATTGGTGCTATTCTTTAGGTAGGTTAGTGTGTTTGTTATGTATATACATGTATATATATTTGTGTATACACATGTGCATATAGACTCACATACAATTGATATATACATACATACATGGCTTACATGAGGAATGGATACAATGATGGCAATGGTTGATATGTGTATATATGTATGTATACATATTATTCCGTAGAACACTGGAAAGATTCAAATCATTGCACATTTCTGATTTATAGCTACTTATAGACCTCTAAGTTATCTGAACCTGAGTGGTATTTGAGCTTAATAAAATAAAAATATCAAACTCTAATATTATTATCGTTCCTTATAAAACAGCTCAAAATTAAGTAGTTTCTAGTATACTGTATTGAGGTAAAATATAAAGAGCATTTGGTATTGATACTAATAAACTCTGCTATAAAACATTAAAAATTCAGAATGTCTGTCGGGATTGGTTCATATCTATAAAAGGAAAAGCTTCCACTAGAGGTTATGTGGTCTGAGGACTACAGTTTGAGGATATGACCTTTTGAGATCGGCTGCCTGAGTTAATCTGGACTTACCCTTTAATAATGGTGTGGTCTGGGGCACTTATTTTGTCATCCATCAAGTATAGGTAAGGGGTGTAGAACAGTGCCTAGCACAGTTAATCTGACCATAATTGTAACAAAAAACTGGGATACTTCCAGTTCTAGAATTCTACAGTAATCATATCTGTTTAAGAGCCAATATTGAAGGCTTCCTTAACAGTATGATGCTGAAGAATATGAGTTTTCTATGAAACCATAACTTTAATTATTTCTTTTTTGCAGATATAATATGAAAGAGTAGCTTATAGAACTTCACTTGGAACTTGCAGCAGTTGGGGGTGATTTGAGAAGGACAATGTATTTGTTGGGGTTATTCAGAGAAACACAACCATGTCCAAGAAGGGACATGGGGATTATAAGGAATGGGCTCATCTGATTGTGAATGTTGTGACTTCACACAATCTGTCACCTGGAAACCAGAGACCCAGGAAAGCCAGGGGAGTAACTCAGTCTGAGTCCAAAGTACTGAAGACCAGGGGAGCTGATGTTTGTAAATCTTCATCCAAGGGCAGGAGAACATGAGTTAAGATTTCCTTGCTCAGCAGTGATCTCGGAAAAAGGGCAAATTCTTTCTTCCTCCAACTTTTGTTCTATTTAGGCCCCCAAAGGATTGGGTGATGCTCATTTATACTGGTAAGGGCAATCTACTTTGAGTCCACAGATTCAAATGCTAATGTTGTCCAGAAACACTCTCATCGACCTACCCAGAAATAATGTTTAATCTGGGCACCCCATGGCCAGTCAAGTTAACACAGAAAATTAACTGTCACAGGTAAATATGGTAATAATTGGGGAAATTGCACGGAAATATATTTCTAAACCTGACATATAAGGTGAAGGACTCATGTAATTATCACTCATGTTTTATATACAAGTAATTAACTTTGTACTGACTCTCAGGCTCAGAGAGAGTAAGCAGTTCTCCATTGCTGAGTTGCATAAATGTTTATTTAATCTGAGCTCTTTATAAAGAGACTGAAGTGAAGAAAACCGAAAAGGACCAGTCCTAAACCTGGGCGTCAATTAAACTATATATTTGGGTCAAACGTACTTGGTGGAGAAGAGAAGGGAAGTGCTTAGACTTCTTGTGTCTTTCTCTCTTCTCCTCTATAGAGAGTTAGATAGTATATTTTATAAATTGCTGGGGAGTGGAGCTAAAAACTTGATGATTTTAATGGTATTGGCTGTTATTTCCCTAGAGTAATTCAGTTAAAATTGCCCTATATTGAACATCAATGAAAAAATTTCTCTGTCCTTTTAAGGTTCATTCTATATAGAGAATTAAATGGGAAAAAATATAAATTACATTTCTGATCATTTTTACAAGGCCAAACTTTCTGCCCAATGTCTGAACATTGCAAAGAATTATATAAGTAGAGATTATTCATTTAGACAGTGTTATTTTCAACAATAGTTCATTTCTAGTATTTAATTACATGATGTTTCAAATGATATCATATCATTCCAGTAGGATACGAAAGCTTTCCCAATCACTGTTTTGAATATTTCATCTAATTGGAGAGCAGAACTTTTGTGTTGTGAATGTAATCTAATGTTGTAGGATATAATTTCTATTATATAGTTTGGATGAAGAAGATAAGAGAACGATCAAGAAAGGTTTGAATAAACATTTAAAATAAATTCAAGAGCTAAAATTTTGCTTCTTATTAATGTGAAGGAGGTTATATTAGAAAATTTTTAATATTTTATAATTTTACTAGTCTTTAAAGACTGAATAAAATACAGACACTGAAAATTACACCAGAATAACACAACTAGTGTGAAAATCAATATGACCACTTCCAGTAATTTTTGTCAAAGTACTTTAGACCCAGAAGTATACCCACACAAATACAGATTTTTTAAATTTTTGACAAAAGTGTAAAAGCCATTCAGTGGAGAAAGGGTGGTCTTTTCATCAAATGGCACAGAAGTAAGAGAACATCCATAGATAAGTATAATGAACCTTGATCCACACCCCAAACCTTGTCCAAAAAATAACTCAAAATGGATAACTGAATACTACAAGTCTTTTAGAAGATAAAAGGGGGAAAGTAGGGCTTGGTCAAGTGTTACTATATGACACCAAAAGCATGATATATGAAAGAAAAAGCAATAATTGAACTTCATCAAAATTAAAACCATTTACTCTGTGAATGACTCTAAGAGAATTAAAAGACAAGCTACAAACTGAGAAAATGATTGCAAACCGTACCTAGAATATAGTGCTATAGGCCTATTAAAACTCAACAGTAAACAAATCCAAAACAGTTCCAATTAGGATGGTAAAAATACATGAAGTCAAAAAACATGAAGAAATATTTCATTGATAAGGAAATGGGATGGCAAATAAGTCCACTAACAAATATTTAACATCCATAACGGTCGGAAAATAAGAAATGGAAACAAAAGGACCTAACACAACACACCTTTTGGAAGAGCTAAAAAAAAAAAAAAAAAAAAAAAAACCCAGGGAAAATATCAAACACGGGGAAAGCTGCAGAGAAATCAGGTCTCATACAATGTTGGTGGGACTATAAAACCTTGAGTTCATGTGATATTTTAATTTTACCTCAAAAAAACAACTTGAAGAGTGCCTGGGTGGCTCAGTTGGTTGAGGTCATGATCTAGGGTCTTGAGATTGAGACTGTGTCAGGCTCCCTGCTCATGGGGAGTCTGCTTGAGATTCTCTCTCTTCCTCTGCCCCTCCCCCCTGGTGTTCATTGTCTCTCTCTCTCTTTCTCTCAAATAAACAAATACACTTTCTTTTTTTTTTTTTTTTTAAGATTTATTTATTTATTTATTTGACAGACAGAGATCACAAGCAGACAGAGAGGCAGGCAGAGAGAGAGGGGGAAGCACACTCCCCGCTGAGCAGAGAGCCTGATGCAGGGCTCCATCCTAGGACCCTGAGATCATGACCTGAGCCGAAGGCAGAGGCTTAACCCACTGAGCCACCCAGGTGCCCCAACAAATACATTTTTTAAAATAAAAATAAAAATTGATATTGTCTTTCTAATTTTCCCACAGTATTTTAGCACAATATTTTAGTTAGTATATGCTTTGAGTTTAATTTCTTATGAATTAAACTTTCAAAAATTTTACATATGTATTACATTTATTACATTGTATATATTTAAATACAGATTGTATTATTAGTGTTCCTACAAATTGTTTTAATATTACAAAAATATATAAATTTACTTAACTGAAAAAATTTGTAATAACAAATAGGTGTTAAAAGAGTTAAAAGAGTTGGGGCGCCTCGGTGGCTCAGTGGGTTAAAGCCTCTGCATTCGGCTCAGGTCATGATCCTAGGGTCCTGGGATCGAGCCCCGCATCAGTCTCTCTGCTCAGCGGGGAGCCTGCTTCCTCCTGTCTCTCTGCGTGCTTCTCTGTGCTCTCTGTCTGTCAAGTAGATAAATAAAATCTTAAAAAAAAAGAGTTAAAAGAGCCTATTAATACTTACAATGTTCCCAATTATATAGAATTAATTCATTCATTTAATTTTAATTTCCAAATTGTAATTTGACTTTAGATCTTAAACCTTAATATTTTATTGAGTTAATAATCTAATCCTTGGATACTTGGACAATTTCTAAGAAGAAAAACATGTAAAACATTGATCAATATTTATATCTACTTTTTTTTATTTTTATATATTATAAAGTGGCTGTATAATAAAAATATATGCAGTTGGGTATCTTTTAATCCATTTCAAATTTTATTAATATGATAGATTTGTGCTTATGAAGAAAATTGACTTTCTGCCTTTTCTCTTGAGTTCAGAAAAATAAAATTGGTTACTTAGATAATACTCGATTCAAGAGTTAAAGAAAAATAAGAACAAATATTGTTGTTATTTAGACAGGGCTGCCATAACAAAATACCACAGACTGGGTAGTTTCAGTAGCATAAATTTAGTTTCTTACAATTCCAGAGTATAGAAGACTAAGATCAAGGTGTCAACAAGGCTGGCTTCTTCTGAGGCCTCTCTCCATGGTTTATAAATAGTCATCTTCTCCCTGTGCCTTCACAAATCCTCCCTGTGTAGCTGTTCATATCTGAGTCTCTGTCTTAAGGACATGGTCATGTTTGATTAGGGCCCGCTATGACCAAATTTTAACCTAGTTACCATTTTAAAGGCTCTATCTCCAAATATAGCTATATTTTGTAGTATTAGGGGTTAGGACTTTGACATATGAATTTTAGGGAGACATAATTTAGCCCCAAACATTCATATATGCATATTTATGTACACATAGTACACACATATACACACAGAATGATACACATGGTTTGGTTAATAAACCAGTATCTTATTCTGTGATATTTTTAACTCAGTAAAAGGACCTGTTCTCCCGGTTTAATTTGGGCACTCTTCTGGACAAGAAAAAAAATTAAAAACTCTGATCGTGATCTTTTCTTCATACTTGCTATGTTGCAGCCTTCAAATGTATGCTCTCCAGAGTCTTAAATGCTATTACCAGCCACTGTCTCCAATCATATGCCAGAAAGTGTAGGAAAGCCTAAACTTCATAGAGATTGAAATGACCACAAGCAGAAATTTGTTATGTGATCATACTCCACAAAGAATGGCCCAGACTTGGATTGATGGTGTCCCCAGATGATATTGATTTACTGTTCACAGGTATAAGAAAAATTACAAGGAGGATACAGAACCTGTAGCTACCATGATAATATGACACAACTCTTAGTCCGGGAGGTTCTTTTCCAGGAAGGTAAGAGTATAAACAAATACACAAACAAAACTGAAAACAAACAAACAAACAAAAACCCACCAAACTTTACTATTTACTTCAGGAAATTGCTATAAACCAATTTACCTGGGCAAACAGTTTGCTCCTCTGGGCAAACAGCTTTCCTATCAGGAAAACAGAATGATCATTGGTGCTGAGAACTCACTGTTATATAAGATTTTACTCAACAAAACCCTCACACAGCTACATCCACCAGTTCTAAACTATTATGTCGCAAACTGTGCTTAATAACAATCAGTTTCTTGCCTGAACCTTGATCCTGGTTTCCTCAACTTCCCAGGGATCATACCTTCCTTGATCTCCCTCTTTTGAGAGCAACTAGGACTCTGATAAAGTGTTGTTTTCCCTTAAAAATATAACAGATAAACTTAACTTGGTTTGAATAACAGAATTTTTGATGATCTTTAGGGGGATATGAAAGCTGAAAAATTTTATACCTAAACTACAAATAACATGTTAAAGTTATTGAAAATTATCCACTTAACATATTTAAATATGGTTGAAAATTTTATTTCTCATTTCCTCAAAACTAAACATTGTCTTCCAAATAAATTAAAACTAAAACCCCCAGAATTGGGACACCTGGATGGCTCCGTCGGTTTAGCCTCTCCTTTGGCTCAGGTGGTGATCTCAGGGTCCTGGGATCTAGTTGTACATCAGGCTTCTTTCTCAGCGGGGAGCCTGCTTCTCCCTCTCCCTTTGACTGACTGCCGCTCCCCCTGCTTGTGCTCTCTCTCTGTCAAATAAATAAATGCAATCTCAAGAAAAACAAAGATTGTATTTATTTATTTGTCAGAGAGAGACGCAATGAGAGAGGGAACACAAGCAGGGGGAGTGGGAGAAGGAGAATCAGGGAGCCCAATGCGGGGCTTGATCCCAGCACACTGGGGACATCACCTGAGCCTAAGGCAGATGGTTAATGACTGAGCCACCCAGGTGCCCCAAATAAATAAAATCTTAAAAACAAAACAAAACAAAACAAAACAAAACAAAACAAAACAAAACCAACAACCCAGAATCTATATTTTGATGATTTAACACTTAACCCATTAAATTCTTTGACTGATTACCTTTACAATTTGATTCAATGCTGTAATTTGATGCAGCAGTATAATGTTAGACACTGTGCCTTGATCCACCTCCCATTATAAAGGCAGAAATGTCAGCTTCTCACCTTCTGACTTGCTAGCATCCCTTATATTAAGGCTAGGCCATGCCTCTGTACAAAAAAAATAAATAAATAAAAATAAAAATTAAAAATTAAAACTCCGTGGGTGTGCACATGCACACATATATGCAGTATCTAATACTCTCCTGGATAAAAAAGGTAGTACTGTGAGGATAGAACCTTATCTTCATTTCTTATTTGGATGCTGCTTAAAGATGTGACATCAATCTTGCAATCACGTTGGCTCCAACCTGAAAACAGAAGCCAGTTTGTTCAACATGGTGGGGTGGCAGGGTTCTGGATCTTTGTTGACACTGAGACATCAAACTAGCTCTGGAAGTACTTACCTTCAGATTTGTTACTTACAATAAATACTTAAAGTATCTGAAAATAGGTTATCCCATAACTTGCAGCCCATGGTATTTCTTGAGCCATATATTGGACCATTAATGTTTTTGAGTAATAGTTTTTTTGTGAAAAATAATTTCTATTTATTTTTGGTAAAGTCTCTGTCTGTAGTACAGTTTTACATAATAGTGTTTATTGTTTCATAATTGCAACATATGAAAGTAAAATGCTATTTTGAGGTGTTAGACATGAATGGATATACTATTGAGTTTTCAGTGTTAATGTAGATTATGGTTTTTTTTGGTTTTGTTTTGATTTTTTTTTTGCATTTGATTACCATACATAGGAGACTCAGAAGATAGTAGATGTTTATGCTCATTTCAGCCTTTTACAAGAAAATAACACAGCATTTTTTTATTTAAAAATTTCTTTTAATTTTGGAGTTTTCTTAACAAAAATGTGGTAAGTATTCACATAAGTTGGAAGCATTGAAATGTTTGTTTCAGTTCTCTGTGAGCATTTTTCTTTTTCTTTTCCATTTTTCCTCTTTTACCTGTTTGAGCAGATACAGAGCAGTCATCTTTGTGAAAGGCAGATAAAATGGGTTTCTGTTTACAATTGTGTCCTTCAAATAGAGGAAAGTGTTCTGACACATCTTTGAAAATGGTAACAGCGATAGCATTCAATCATATCTCTGTGACTCCATTAAGGGCAAGTTTAATGGGCCTTATCTCTTTTTGTTATTAGTGACATACACTGAGCATATTGAATACTTTTCATTAATTTATGTGGAAAAATATCTGGACAAAAATTCACTAAGAACTTTGTAAGCTTTGAACTTATTTGGCAGTAGTGTGAAATTTAAATGTGCACATGGATATATAAATGGAAATAACTCAAACTTTGGTACATAGTCACGATCTATATATTTTAAATCTTTTTCTTTAAAAAGAAGAAGAAATTTAACTGCATAAATTACTAAGGGTACTTTAATCTTAGTAAAGGGACATTGTCTAAGAGTGGCAAAGAAGAGTCTATCTTTGGGTTTTTCTTAACAATTATCTAACATATTCTTTAACATAAATTATCTTTTTATTTGAACCGTAAATGCATAAAAAGTATAGGACTGATGCTCTTTTTTTTTTCTTTACAATTTATTTGGTTTAGAGACCTTGATTTCCCTGCATATGTAATTCTAGCAGGCAAAACTTAACAGACCAGTAACATCTTAAGGAAAAAAAAAATAGTACTCCTAGTTGTTCTCATGGGTGAATCTAGTATAGTATAGAAACATTCTAAGATAAATATGATCATGAATAGTCAAATATAGCTTTCAAATAGCTATCTTAAAAGCAATCAGTGAGATGAACTCCTGTCAATTAAAACCAAGCCAAAATAATTTCCTCCGGGAAGCTTCTACTTTATGAATTTTTGCATTTATTTTCATATTTCAAAATATTGCATAACCAAACTTTCTTTCTTTCTTTTTTTTAAAGATTTAAAAAAAAATTATTTATTTGACAGACAGAGATCACAAGTAGGCAGAGAGGCAGGCAGAGAGAGGAGGAAGCAGGCTCCCTGTGGAGCAGAGAGCCTGATGTGGGGCTCCATCCCAGGACCCTAGGATCATGTCCTGAGCCAAAGGCAGAGGCTTTAACCCACTAAGCCACCCAGGCGCCCCTTCTTTCTTTCTTTTTAAAATTTGTGCACTTAATCTTTTTATCATGTTTCAAAAATATTTCCCCAAGTTTGAGTTGCATATTGCCCTGCCTTGTCTTACAGAAATAAAGACATAGATTTTATTTTTTTATTTTTTTAAAGATTTTATTTATTTGTTTGACAGAGAGATCACAAGCAGGCAGAGAGGCAGGCAGAGAGAGAGGAGGAAGCAGGCTCCCCGCTGAGCAGAGAGCCCGATGCGGGCCTGGATCCCAGGACTCCGAGATCACCACCTGAGCCAAAGGCAGCGGCTTAACCCACTGAGCCACCCAGGCGCCCCAAAGACATAGATTTTAAATCATTTGCCGAAACTCATAAAAAAAATCTTCTTAAAATAAAGCTAGAAAATTTTCAACACAAAGTGAGTGAAAGACTGTATGATAAGAATTAGGAGACCTATATCATCATATTTTTCCCTTGAAGGATAATGGTGCCATTTGCATTTCATGATGAATCTTTTATAAATTTGCATGTACAGTATGTTGCATTAAATGATGAATTTCTAGGATGAAGGAAAATATGTCTAAAGTGCTAAATATGTCTAAAAATCTAAAGAAGTTTTGCATTGGAATTTATTTGAAATTAATTTGCTCTTGTGGATTGACATAGTGTTGAGTCTTTGGGATTAGATTTTGCAGTGGATTTCAGGAGGGTTTGAAGAATTGAAGAGTGTGCTAAGGTGATTTCTTAATATTTGTTACAATTTTATTTAAGATTTTTAAAAAATATTTTATTTATTTGTCAGAGAGAGTGAAAGAGCACACAAGAAGGGGGAACAGCAGGCAGAGGGAGAAGCAGGCTCCCCGCTGAGCAAGGAGCCCCATGTGGAACTCGATCCTAGGACCCTGGGATCATGACCTTAGCCAAAGGCAGACGCTTAACTGACTGAGCCACCCAGGCATCCCACAATATTATTTAAGATTAAAAAAATGTTTTAGGGGCGCCTGGGTGGCTCAGTGGGTTAAGCCGCTGCCTTCGGCTCAGGTGGTGATCTCGGAGTCCTGGGATCGAGCCCCGCATCGGGCTCTCTGCTCAGCGGGGAGCCTGCTTCCTCCTCTCTCTCTGCCTGCCTCTCCGCCTGCTTGTGACCTCTCTGTCAAATAAATAAATAAAATCTTTAAAAAAAAATGTTTTAGACATTAACATCCTATAATGAGAGATTTCGCTCTCTTTCACTCCCCTCCCTCATATATACAAATGTATTTCCTTCTACTATTCCAATATACTTACACTACAATTTTTGGTTAAATAATTCTTTTAAAAAACTGTAATTTTTTTTTTACAGCTGAGACATATCATTACTATGATTATTTTCTCTTATTTTACCTTTTATTTTTAAAATATAGTCAATAGTGCTTTTTCATTTACTTAGCTTTTTGTATACCCTAGTAATGTATCCCTAAGTTGTCTGACAGAGTTGAAAATATGGATTCAGAGTGTATGTAAGTATGAACATACCCTGGATAAGGTCAGACATTTCTGTATTTAATTTTCTCCAGCAGACAGTACTCTCACTACGCTTTGTCCTGGTCTCGTTGTGCTCTTTTGTTTGTTTCCCACACTGTCATTTTGAAAATCCGTTCCTTTGGCCAGTATTGAATTTACTGTTTTTAACTCTAGTTTCTTCTTTACTGATTTATGATCTCATTTTGGTAAAGTACATTCACTATTAGCTTTCTGAAGAACATTTCTGAGTTATAAATTGGTTAGGTTGTTTCACTTTATCTCTTAAGGGTGTGGGTTTTAGTTTTCCATGTTACTTGGGGTTTAAGTTTTAGCTTTTTCTGAGCTACTAAATCATATTCTATTAGTTCATTTACCTTCTTGATTTCTTGTCTGCTGCTGTTGATTTTTTCTAATCACTTTGTCCTGGTGGTTTAATCCCTGTTTGATCCTTTTCCTGTCAGTTTAAAGGGTTTGGAAGACAGTCTCTGAAATGACCTCCAATTATCCCTCCCTGCCGGCATTGATGTTTTCTGAATTTGGGCAGGACCTAGTGGCTCACTTCTAATTAATCGTACAGGACAAATGTAATGAGAGCTCATCTCTGAGATTAGGTTACAAAGCATGTTGACTTTGCTTTTCTTTTCTCACTCTCATTCTCACTTTCATTCTTGTTTTTTCACTGGTTCTCAGGGAATCAAGTTTCCATATTGTAAGCTGCCTTTTAAGAGCCCATAAGGCAAAAGAACAAAGGGAAGCCTCTGATCTGTGGTCATCAAGGCATATGGGCCCTCAGTCGAATAGGCTGGGAAGAATTGAATTCTGCCACAATGTTGAGTTTATGGGCAGATGGGTGGCCCAGTCATTCAATGTCTGCCTTCGGCTCAGGTCATGATCTCAGGGTCCTGGGATCTATCCCAGCATTGGGCTCCCTCCTTACAGAGAACCTGCTTTTCCCTTGGCCTCTGCTCCTCCCCCCTGCTTGCATTCTTTCTCTCTCAAATAAATAAATAAAATCTTAAAAAAGCAAAGCAACACAAAAATGACACAATGGCGAATTTAGAGGCCAGTCTTCTCCCTGCAGATAAGACAGCAGCCCCTGCTCAGATGTGGCCTTCTGAGAAACTCTGCTACAGGGTTACTTAGACAAGCGGGATCCATGTTTGTAACTTCTATAGACTGAATGTTTCTGTCCCCCCAAAATTCATACATTGACTTCAAATCCCCAAAGTGATCTTATTATATGATGATGAGACCTTTTGTGAGATGATTAGATCATGAGGATGGAGCCCTCATGAGTGCAATTAGTGCCCTTATGAGAGAGACCCCAGAGAGATCACTTACTCCCTTCTACCATGTGAGAGCACAGCAAAATGGTTTCTATGAACTAGGAAGCAGGCTCTTACCAGCCTCTGAACCTGCTGGTGTCTTGATCTTGGATTTAGCCTCCAGAACTGTGAGAAATACACTTTTGTAGTTTACAAGCTATCCAGTTTATGGTATTTTGTTATAACAGCCTAAGTGCATTAAGGTGCTGACTCCCAGAAACTGGGACATAATAAATATTGTTTTAAGCTGCAGTTATTGATTTCATAGCCATAGGTAATGAGTATAGAGAGATTTTAGGAAGGAATGGAGATTACTACGTATGTTTGATTTGTCATGTTGGAACAGAAACCTGAAGGCTCTGCATAGAAGTCACAGTATGATGTTTAAAAAAAAGTAACATGATAGTTATTTTAAAGATGAGTTTTTAGAAACTTTGTGGGGAACATCCTGGAGGAAACAAGACTGGGAGAAAGGAGCTATTGCAATATTCAGATGAGAAGTGAGGGCCAGAATTAAGTCAATTTCAGAGGATATGGAAAAGAGAAGGCAAATTTGAGGGCTGTCATTCATATGATGTGATTGCTGAGTAGATATTGCAATGAAATGATGTGATTGATCCTGGATTTCTGTTTGAGGGAATGAGGGGATCATGGTTGTGGTAATTAGGATAAAGAATATAGAGGAAAGAGCAGATATGGAGGTGTTGAGGATGAGTTGAGTTTTGCACATTGAGTTTGAGATGACCTGGGACATCTGGAAATGATGACACTAAGAAGTAGCATGTAGTAAGTGTTTATCAACAGGCCCGTTTGATGCATGGATAATCTTGTTTTGTCCCTGTAACAATATCATCTAATAGTTGCTATCATTATTTCCATTTTAAAATGAATAATCTGACTATAAGGTCAAAGAACTTGCCCAAAGGCACACAGTGATTCAGGGATAATAATGTAAACTGTTTCCAAAGGTAAAATTTTGTTTCTTCATCCCATATCAATCTTATAGGACCAGCTTTCAAAATAAAATAATTTGTCATTATCTTCAGAAATTCTGAATTTCTTTTCTTTGCCATAAACATTTTCATAATCAGGCAATTCTGGTTCTAATTATGTGACTGGGCCTATAGCCTAGAGGATAATTACAGACAGTTAAAATTTCCTGGTGAATTACTACATTATGTGAATCAATTACATGTAAGATATGTTGTTGATAGATATGGGAAAAGACAGGCCTTGTTTTTAGTGTTAAATTCAATCATCATGGTACAAACCTCCTGGGTGATATATCTCACATTCATTAGGTAGAATTATCATATTGTCTGTTTAAAACCAGGATCTTCAGTAGTAAGTCGCACACATAAGGGTTACTTTAACTTAATAATGCTGAAGAAAAATTGTGACCCAAGTAGTGTTATTAAAATGTCATTGAATTTGGTTTATTTTGATTTTGCTTTACTTTTTAAAAATAATATTCGGCAAACTGCTGCTTGGATTGATCAGAAAAGTTCATTATATTTTCTGAAATCATCTTCAATTTGGCATAACATGTAAATGGCAAAGTTATACCTAAAAGAAAGAAAGATAGTTAAACTGGGGGAATTCATTAGGATCACTAGGAGAATATATTTTTTTTTAATTTTATTTATTTATTTGACAGACAGAGATCACAAGCAGGCAGAGAGGCAGACAGAGAGAGAGGAGGAAGCAGGTTCCCTGCTGAGCAGAGAGCCCGACGTGGGACTCGATCCCAGGACCCTGAGATCATGACCTGAGCCGAAAGCAGCGGCTTAACCCACTGAGCCACCCAGGTGCCCCTAGGAGAATATTTTTATTATTAAAATGAATAATGAACTTTCATTATGATTGCAGATGCCCCAAGGAGAGGTGAGGGAGATATTAATTAATTAATTAACTAATTAGCTAATTGCATAATTGACATCCAACATTATATTAGTTTCATGGGTACACATATTTTGATTTAGTATTTGTATATGTTGTGAAACAAATCACAAGTCATATCAACATCTGTTAGCATACATTGTTACAAGATTTTTTTCTTGTGATGAAAACTTTTAGGATCTGCTCTTTCAGCATGTTTCAAATATGCAGTACAGTATTGGTAATTGTTGTCAACATGCTGTACTTAAATCACCCATAGTTTATTTATTTTATAACTGTAAGTTTGTACCTTTAGACACCCTTCACTTGTTTAGGCCACTCCCTGGCTCTGGCAACCCCCAGTCTGTTCTCTGTATCTATGAGTTTGGTTATGTGTGTGTGTGTGCGTGTGTGTGTACATGTTCAAATTCATCCTTGAATATCTTCGCATGTGTCACTAGGAATAATGGATCCTGTAAGAGTTCTTTATCAATGTCAATAAGAAGAGAAAGTTTGGTGTAATCAGTAAGAGCATGATCATTAGAGAGTCAAGTTTAAACCCTAGACCTGTTGCTTTCTAGCTATGTGAAATTGCTTTACCTTTATAATTTCAGTGTCATCATATAAAAAGATGGAGATGAAATGCTTTTTTACCTGACAGCATTGCTGAAAGATCAAATGAGAATATGTGCAAAATGTTTTAGCCTCATGTCTTGTATGGAGTACTCAGTAGAAGAGAGGCATTGTTATTAAGTACTTATCCTCTGTTCCCATCCTTGACTTACTGCGCCCATTACTATTGTTCAAGTATTAACATGCTCACAGCCAACATAAAATCAAATTAAGATGGAATGTAGAAATCCAGAAACCTCAAGAAAAGTTTGGAGAAGATACAATTCTGTTGATTAGCGTATCTTTACTTAATTTAATTAAAACTACTTTCAAAAGAAAAAGAAATAACAGAAAGACTTGCTTGCCTGCATTATTTTTTGCTAAGAAATTAGCCGATCAGAGTTTCCTTTTGTGCAGGCTAATTTTGCATTATTTAAGAAGGCTTTCAAAGATAGATTGAGCTTGGGAACTTTTCAAAAACCCCCTTTCAAGTGGTCTATAGCCAGTGATCACTGTTTGTCATTAGAAAGAAACCTTTTATCATTTGGCTATTTTCACAGAGAATTTAAGAGTAATTGGGAGGCAGCTGGAGTCCTGTGACCATTCTTAGAAAAACAAACAGGATTTCCTTGGAGAAGGATTACTAATACTATATTTAAGAGAAAGAGTGCTTACTTTGGGACTGAGTCAGCGATACTGACTTTGCAGTAGCCCAGGATGGAAAGAGAACTGTTTCTTTGGGAGGAGACCAACGGAGCTGGCATCAAAATGAGTGCTTCTCGATCTAGAGGAAAAAGGGAAAAAAGACAGTGGACATTTTAAAAATACTTATTTAAGATGGATAGTGGGTTAAGATCATGTACATTAACCCACTCATTTTCATTGAATCCCCACAATGACCCTAAGAATGGTGATTGCCATCTTTCATATATGTAGGCAAGGACACTGAGAATTTGAGACACAGCTAGCAAATAATGTGGTAGCAATTCAAACTCAAGCCTCTGTTTCTAAAATTGGTATTCCTTCCTCTATAACGGTAGTTCTCAAAGTGTGGTCTTTGGCCCAGCAGCATAGATATCACTTGTAACAAATGGAAATTTTCAAACCCCAGCCCAGATCTACCATATTGGAATCTCTGGGAATGAGGCCTTCTATCTGTGTCTTAACAAGTTCTCCAGGTAATATTGATGCACACTAAAAAGTGAGACCCCTTGCACTATATTATCTCTCTATCCCCACTAGATTATTTTAGTATTTGAAATTCCGAGAAGGAAATCAATGTTAAGGGTACACAGTTCTAGTTTTATACTTACTGTACTGATGACACTTCTTTGGAAGTGTAGGAGAAAAGAAAACTAGGAGGCTTCTCTTGCTGATATCTATAAAATAGAACAGAGATTGAGAAAATCCATTGAGTTAGGAATACCCGGCAGAGGAACACATTTGGAGGAGGAGGGAGGAGGGCCATGTCTGAGGGAGGATCATGAGATGGTTCAGTGAGAAGACCAGTCAACTGAAGGGTATTTTAGCTGACCATCTGGAAATTGTTGATTCTAATGCCCTTTAGAAAAGGATTCTTTAGAGATGACTTGGGAAAATATTTGATATTTGGGGCACTAGGATAGCTGTGATTTGCCTGTATAGTATTTATATAGTATTTGCTTCTTTTATTTTATTAACTTTTAATAGAATTGTCTTCTAATCCATTGTGGCCAGTATCTTGCAAGTTGGGGTATAGATGCCAACCTACTACACTATTAATACTACTTGACAAACATATACTGAAGTTCTTCACTGAGCCAGGCAGTGGACAAACAGTATACATTTCCTAGTTGGGTATCTAAGCCAAAAGAATAAGGATGCATACATGAAAAAGATCTAAGTTATTTTCTGTGTGTATCTTTTATCTTAGATAAAAGCAGAGAACAAAATTGTTTCTGATTATGCATCCTCACTCCAAACTGTAAGCTGAAGGATTAGGCATGAAATTGCCATTTATCACAAATCAATTAAAAATAAATATGGTAAGCAGATGTGACATTATAACTAGAGGAAACACAAGCAAAAATTAGACAATTTTACTTAAACAAATGAACAGATGCATGGAAGAAAACAAAGCCAGCAAAACAAATAAACATTTGGAATAAGAATTTTTTAATTAAAAAACAAAGTAAAAAGGAGCTGTGGTCCTAAATTGAGATATCTGGTGTGGTAAAGTGTGGTCCATTCATTTCTTTGGCAAATATTTTTAGGCATCTGTGACCAGTGTAAAGACTACTGGGTTTCCAGTTCCAAGTTTCTCCTAGATTTAGATCTCATTCATGCCTGGCTGTGGGAGGAATATCGCCACACATCCAAGGTTTCTGGACATTTAATATTCAAGATGTCAAGTAAATGTAGCAAAGCCTGGAATGTGGCCACTGTGGCCATGTTTGTGGTTCCCATACTGGCAGAATCTTTGGACTGCCAGAATAAATTTGGCAGTAGCAAGATGGGTTCTTGCCAGTACTAGATTTGAATCTTTTTTGGATCAATTTTCTGAGTATCTGTTTGATTCAGAATTTCCTTTTTATCAGTAGTATACTGTGTAAGGAACATACAGAAATAAATTCAAAACAATTAAAAAAAGATTAAAAAGAAAAGATGTAAAGAAGCTGTCTTATAGATTTCCCATAAGTGGAGTTGTAGATTCAGAGAGTTGAATAACCTCCTCTTTAACCCCTTTTAACATCTTTGGGCAATCCTGTATTAACAAGTCTTCCAGGTAATTTTGATACACAGTAAAGTGAGAACCACGTAGACAGAACTACTCTATTCAAATATATACTTGTCTTATTATAACATTTCTGCAATGTTGAATTTTCATATCTAGATTATAACCCTCCAGCAAAATGACATTTCTGTAGAGAAATGCTTTGGTATACTATATGTGAATCCTATGAGGCAGTTCAATATAGTGGAGAAAGTACTGGGTTTGTAGTCAAAAGACGCAGTTTTGAATCTTGACTGGGTCATTGATGTATAAGTACTGCTGGGGTAAAAGGTGAGGACATAAACATTCTGTGTATATAGTGGTGGGAAAAGATCAGAGATGATTTTCCAGAGAGAGATTCTGTTGAGAGAAAGATGCAGCAAAAGTAGGAAGAAAAATTCTGTAATGGAAGTGGGTGGTGGGTAGGGAATTTTAGGTAGAGGGAATAACTTGCAAAAACTTGGAGGCAAGAGAAGAGCATTGAGCATTAATGATATTTCACGTAGTTGATGCACTAGTTGAGGCAAAATTGGAATCCTGAAAGATGAATTTGGATATGTGAACAGCAACCAAATCAGTAAGGGCTTTATACACCATAACCTGGGGAATGAGAACCAACAGAGAGGGGTCTTAAAAAGACATGGTCACGATTAGTTTCGCACTTTGTAAATTCAGTTGGCTGCTTCCCCTAAAATGGGCAGGATTCTATTTGAGGGGTTGTTGTGATAATCTGGTGAGACATAAACTAAGACAATGGTAATGGATAATATAAAGAAGTAGAGATTTGAGGTGATAAGGATATAGCCTAAATGGCATTTGGAAACTAAGACGGTATGACTGAAAATTTTATTCACACTAGTTTCCCAGCCCCAGCTAGCCTATAGTTACAAAGTTATTTTTAATGCCCAGATTGTCATAGGTTGAGCTCTCAGTGATGTAATTGTTTGTAATCCATCTCCTCAAAATGTCTTTCAGCCCAGAGGAATTTTCCAGGATACTTGCTCTTGTGTGCTCGAGGTCAAGTCCTGGAAGTCCTTCTGCGCTGTCCCTGTGTCAAGACACCCTACAGCTACCTGTTTCACAGGTCCTTTTATACCTTAGTCTTTGGTCAAATAGGCCTTCTGTTGGATTACTTGTTGCTATCCTTCTCCTGGCTATCAGGAGAGCCCTCTGCTCTATCGTTCAGACTCCTCCTGCTATAACAGATACATGAGGATGTGAATTTTACAAAACACAGCACAGAATAGACTTTAAGAATATTTTTTTAAGAAGGTGCAGGAGACCAGGTTCCAGGAAAATACAACACAGAACCTGATTTACAATAATATATAGATTCCATCTCATTCTAGAGTTCTTTCTCTTCCCTCATTGACCCACTGTTATTCATGTGTCCAGGAGTATCTGAACTCCTATGTGGAAATTTTCTAGTGTCTACACACCTCGGATTCAGACTAAATCTCCCTTTAATTCCAGAGAGAAAAAGATGCTTTTCCTTCACCTCCAATTAAGGCTTGCTCTGTGAGTCCTGATTTCTTTCTGGAGCCTGTATGATAAAGCACAGGTCCATTTACCTTTAGAAAAACCTTATCTCCATTCCAAGTTTTATGATCTGTTCCCATGGTACCAACAAAGCAATATAACTACTAGTAAGACATTAGTATATTTCTCAGAGTCTAGATTATTTGGTTTTAAACAGTGGCATCTGTAACACATGAACATTTTTCTCCTGTGAGCTGATAAGACATAGTTTATTTTTTTGCCTCATTTCACCAATGATTTAATAGTCTTGAGGTTAAAACTCACTCATAGTAACCTTGACACTTATATATAAGGATTTTGTTAACTGTAATACTCTATACAAATATAAATTCTGCTATTTTTCATGCAAAAAACAGTCTAAATTATTTAGTATGATTCAGTGAGTACTAAAGAAACTCCTTACCCAGAGTGTGATGATATAAAACACTATTTTATTGAGTTTCATTTTATAAGACACCAAAAATTATAATTTCTGAAACACAATCTGTTTATGACAGCTTGCCTCAGTGAGTCACCAAAATCCCAGACATGATTTTCACTGGAATTTATCTGATGATAAATTTTCAGTAAGGTAAAATTAAAAGGAAATTTTATTTTATAAGACCTTTATAAGACTTACACAGGTTATTCCTTCTTTTTGAGAATGAGCATCACTGTTTTCCTGAAAATAAAAGGAATTTTTACCTTGTACACTAATTTTCATCCAAATTAGCACTGAGAACACCTATTTATATATATATCACAATCCTAGAATCTGTGTAATATAAGCCATATAGCAAGTGTTTCTAGTTTCCAAAAATTAATAACTTAAGCTAAATAGTACCAATATAGGCATATAAGATTATTTATTAAAAACACCCAAAGAAAGAATAATAATGCATCATTTGTTAAGTATGGGTAGACTACAATTGAAAATGACTCTTAGAGAGGCTCTGGGATGGGGAAGAAGAAAGCCATTCCTTTATTGTGAGTTCAAATGAGAAGATATTATCCATAGATCCATCGAGTCCCCAGAGTGTAAGAGATGTGGAAGTGTGTGTGTGTGTGTGTGTGTGTTTGTTTGTTTGTTTTAGACCATAAAACACTACATACCCCAACCCCACCCCTGGCCTGTTTCCTCCAAAGAGCTTAGGATATGAACACTACCTTCCTTGTAGGCAAAAATCCTTCTTTCTAGATCAGTTACTCTTTTCCTGTTAAGTCTCAGCCTACTTAAATTATGTTCTGTCCTGTTGAGTCTTACTTCTGGTACTCTATATTCCGCTTTTATATTGGCCATTTGGGTCTCTCTACTTCCATTGCTATCTGGGAAATGGCAGAAGAGGTGAGATTGGAAATGGTTCTCCGACCATGGGCTAGACTTAGAGTGGAGTGGACAAAAGACGATCCAAGCCTTTTTATTGCCCAGAAATTCCTGCTCTCGTGTTGACTCTATGTTGTGAAAAGGATGCCATTCCCTTTCTATTGTCCCATGCCCAACAAGAAGGCAGAGAGGTGGGCCAAAAACTTTTCTACCACCTCCTGCTCTGATAGAACCCTTTCAGTCTTTTCAACACCTTCTCTCTGTGGTAGATTAAAAAAAAAAAAAAAAAAAAAAGAACTCACTGGAACCACTATTTGCCACAAAGCAGAGAGTTTATAGTTCCTCTGAATACTCAGCTAGCTAGATTTGGGTCAGCTGTGTGTGGGAAGCTATCACTTATTGCTTTGATTTATAAATCAGCTAGTTTATAAATTTTCCTTTGAATGTACTCATCCTTCTGCGGTGGTCCTGGATTTTCTTTTCTTTTTTCTTCTCTGAGATACATTGATTTCATTCCAAGCCTCCCACTTCCTTAAATATTTTCTACCAAAGAGGGCTTGCCCCTGGCACATTTTGAGATGGAAAATGTTCTATCTCAATCCAAGTATGAGAACACCTAACTATGGGTTCTAGACTAGAGTGAACCTCTAGTTCTAGGGGTTTCTAGGACCCTCACCCTCTTCCTTCTCAATATCCACCCTTCCCTGTCTGTTGCATATGCCACAGTCATTGCCAAACTGTGAGGGAGCATACATCCCCCTCTGGGCCCGTTTGTGAATACATAGCAAGATATCAGAGCACAGCCTTAGCATTCCTGGGTATGACTGCAGACTTTACATTATATGCTAACAAGAACTCTAATTGGTCTAATATTAAATGTGGCTCTTTTTGCAGTTGTCTGCTGAAATCCCGTTGTGAGACTCAATGTTCTTTTTGCAGTTTCTGGTCTTGCATCTGCATGTCATAGACATTTTTTTCTGTTACATATATAACCCAAAGCAGATGTATTTGCTGGCACATCTCCAATACATTTTTAGGTTAAAAGAGTATCTTTCTCTGTATTAGCCAAGACTCTTAATGTTGTAAATGACAGAATCTCAATCAAAATTGGCTTAAGCAAAATTAAATTTATTGTGATCCATAACTGGAAAAGTCCAATGGCAGGTCTGGCTTCAGGATTCAAACAATGTCAGTAGAACTCATTTTATCTTTCGTCATTTCTTGGCTTGCTTTCACATTTTTGGTTCCAAGTGGTAAGAGGATGATTGCAGGATCTCCAGTTGTTACATAATATCAGGCCTCACAGAAAGGGGCAGGGATATGCTTTCTAGAAATTAGGGTGACATCTCTTTCCATCTCACAAGCTCAGTTTGGGTTGTATGTCCATTCCTTAACCATTACTGTTGCCAGGTAAATGGAATACTCCAGATTTCCAGGTGGCAGTCACATAGTATTGGGAGATAGATTCAACTTTAGCAGAAGCAAATGAACTGAGAAGAAAATTGGGATGTGGTTATCAGAAAGTCCTGGGCAGCAAAAACAACAGATGTTCACTCTAGTCTCCCTAACCTTAGTATGTGGCAGGATCCAGAAAAGAAATGGGTTGAAAAATGACTCAATATGAAAAGACAGCATCATAGGGAATAATTAGTTTAGCAAGTATCTGAGAAAAAGATAATAACTCAGTATAGTATGATCTTGTAGACATTAGGATTTTGAGAAAGACAAAATGTAGTAGGAGGTTATTGGGCATACAATACATGATATAATATACATTTTTTAAAAGCTTGGCTATTGTCCTAAGCAAAAAAGATTTCCAACATCAAGAAAGAAAGGTTTGACTGTGATGTAGCAATTATAACTGTTCTAGTTGTTATCTACCTTTAAATGGTCCAAACATTCTCCTTTGTATTGACATAAGTAACATTTTAAAATGCCATAGCCTATTAAATAACAGTCTATGTAGTCATTAAAAAAATATCTTTGACATATGCTCTACAGGACTGTTACAAATGCTAGGTGAAAAGAACATATCGTCTACATTTTATTTTATTTAAAACAATACTAAAACAGTTCCAGAGAGAGCAAGAAAGTATCAATAATAAAAAGTATATTTTATCCACTAATAAAACCTGAATTATATGAAACAGTTTTGACAAATAAAAATCTTCCAAAATTCAGACAAAGAAGATAGCATTTTTCCCTCTGCATACATTTTTCTAGTACTTTATTTTCTAGCACGTAATTTTTCAGTCAATGTCTATATTTCTGTGAAAGTGTAAGCTGAGAAGAAAATTATGTCACATGGAAATCAGTGAAATACTAGATTAGGGTTACTTTTCTTGATGGGAAGAAACCAAATCTTCAAAAGCAAGAATGTGAAAGTTTGAATTCTAAGGTATTATGGCCTGGTCTGTTATGGGTTGAATTGTGTCCCCTGAAATTGATATTTTGAAGTCCTAATCCCCAGCACCTTAAAATGTAACTGTATATGGAGATAAAGTCTTTAAAGCAGTGATTAAGTTAAAATGAGTGCCTTAGGGTAGGCCCTAATCCAGTATCACTGGTGGCCTTATATAAGGAAGAAATTTGAACACAGACACCAGAAGACCATGTGAAGACATGAGAAGATGCCATCTACAATACAAGGATAGAGGCCTCAGAAGATGACCTACTGTCATCTTGATCCTAGACTTCTATCTTTTGGAATAATGAGAAAATAAATTTCTGTTTTTTAAGCTATCCAATCCATGGTATTTTGTCATGGCAGCTCTAACAAACTAATACAAAGTTTAAAAACATAGGAACTCTGGCAGAATAGTAAAGTAATTAATCACTAAATATTTCCCTGGTCTAGATAGTTCACCACCATTCCCTGAGCAAGCATTGTGACTGAACCATGAAGGAACGAAAGAAAAATTGTGAGGGGAAACAGTAAAGTAACATCTAGGGTATGTAGCACTTTGTTGGCTCTTGAACTTGATCCAAAAGGTATTGAAAACTTACTGAAGCCAGTGACAAAGTCAGACATACCTTTTAAGAAGTTCAGTCTGATGGTAGTAAGGATGGATTAGACTGGATCAACATGGATTCATGGAAACCAGAAAGGAATACAACTTAGGCAAGAAACAAGGCCTCTTTCCACAAGAAGTATTTTCATGGGAATAGAAAGAAATGGAGGAAATTAGAATTATGTAAGAGTTGCCTTAGCAAGATTTTAGTTAGAGGATATGAGTTGTAAGTAATATTAGAGAGGGAGGAGTTACGGATAATGCTCAGGTTCTGTGTTGAAGAACTTGGTAGATGGCACAAACACATAGTGATATAGGGGTGGCTGAAATTGGGGCAAATTTCAGGGAAATGATGAGACATTCAGTTGAAGAATATTAATTGTCATATAAAATAGCACTGGAGTGAGGTGGACAGAGTCAAATAAGATGAGGCCTGAAAGGCGACCATTAGACACATTGACATGGAGGTCTCAAGAGTCACAAAGAAAAATTTCTGTTGGGGTGAAAATCTAGATTTTTCTTTCCAGGTTGGCAAAAACTAAGGGGTAGTAAAGGAAGAAGTGTAGACAAGAAAACAGTAAGCTTGGTCAATTGATCCTTTTTCTCCCCTTGTTCTGCTTACCTACCTCTTTACTATTTTCCCCTATCTCTAACATCAAGAAAAGAGGGGCATTATTATGATTGGTTAGAACCTAGGGCATTAATTGAGTGACATTTTATTAGGCAGATGATATTTACTATATTTTAAAATATTTGCTATAAATATATTATATTATTTTATTTTATATTTATAGTATATTATATATATTAAAATAAAAATTTTAATATATTTTAAAGTTTAGCCTCTTGGTACAGTGCCTGCTTTTCTATTCTCAGTTTTGGGTAGGATCTTTATCATAGGCAAATTGTACTCAATCTCTATTTGTTTTCTGTATTCTGAAGCCTGAAAATGGGTATGAGGTGACAACAGTTCCTGTTCTCTAGTCCTGTCTTTTCTAATTCAGAAAAGAATGTGACTTCCCACAGGACTGTAGAAACAAAACTAATTCCTCTAAACAATTTGGAGAATGTTAAGTTAACCAGATGATCTGATTCTTGACCATTCTTAATAAAGTAAGATGCTGATTTTTTTGTTCCTTATATTCAGCTTTCTCTGATGAGTACTTATTGTAGAGGTTTAATAGACAGATTAGGATTTAAGGAATCCTGTGTTCTCAGTCTGAATACCATGTAATTCCAACCAAACCTTGTGCCTTGAGTTTTAGCAAAGTGTAGGGCATAGAGAAAGACAGTAGCTGGATGAGGAAAAGTGATCAAAGAATTAAAAGAATCAAGGACATTTAAATTAAAATATAAAGGAGACAGACAGGGAGAGGTTAAGAACAGGAAAGAAAAGATAACTGGATGTATTATTTTCACTAAAAGAATGACAATTGGGCACAGCTGGAGGGATTGTGTATTTCATTATAAAAAGGCAAAGGTAACAAAGAATAGCGGCAGATAGAGTTAGGAGGTTAAGAATTGTTCCAATCTGGTAACTTCTCGTTTCTCTGTGAAAAGGTAGGAGGGGTCATCTACCTAGAGTGAAGAGTGAAGAAGGCTTGTCAGAGGATTGAGAAGAGTAGAGAAGCTTTGAAATCATTTTTGCAGAGAACTGGAGAATGAAAAGACTTGAAAAAGAGGATTGCTTTGTCAGGGTTACCGAGGATCCAGCTGAATTTGGGGAAAAAGTGCCAATTTTTCCAGGTATGATTTTTCCTCCAGTGATACCCAAGGCCTGAGGAGGTAGGTAATTAGATGAAATAAGGTTGGTATTTTGAAGGTAGGGTGGGAAAGATGACAAAGCTAAGAAAGTGAAGGCAAGAAGAAGGATAATATATAGAAGGCACAGGCTAATGAAGTAAGTCCAAAATTAGTGTGGTATGAGAAAAAAACCAATAGGTTAAAACGATGAGTATGTAGTCTGAAACAGAGATATATGCATTAATGATGGAACCTTTTGAGTTGTCTGAATAGGAGGCAAGAGTTTTGGGTATTTTCACTGAGAAGTTATCTAAATAACCTCAGCCAGAGCCTCTTGTTATCGTTCTTATATTTCTAATTGGATTTTCCCTTAAAATAAGAGTCAAGTAATTCCTTTTAAAAACTGTGATTCATTATATGCTAGTCTGCCCACCTCAGAATTTTTTTAAAAATCCAATATTTGGAATAGTCTTTTTAATTCTTAGATGGTCTTAAATCTTATATAACCTCTTTCTTTAATATTTTTAAAATATTTTTTAGTATTTAATGCTCTCTTTTCCCAAATGATGTCAAGATTTCTAATAACATATTGCCAATGTTTTCCAATGTCTGGATTTAATCAAAAACCATAACTGAACATCCAAATGGGCCAGTAATGAATTAGAAGTTTCTTCTATATTTTCTTTTTTAATTTAAAAATGTCTCTCTACTAAATTAGTTTTATGGTATGCTTTGGTGTTGTAACATATAGACATGGGAAAATTTATATTCAGAGACTTAAACTTTAGTGTGCCATAAGTTATAGAAAATTCAATGTAAGAGGGTCTTAAAAATGTATTATATTATTATTATTATTATTTGCTTTAGAAGAAACAAATGGGGATGCCTGGGTGGCTCAGTTGGTTGGACAACTGCCTTCGGCTCAGGTCATGATCCCGGAGTCCCGGGATCGAGTCCCGCATCAGGCTTCCAGCTCCATGGGGAGTCTGCTTCTCCCTCTGACCTTGCTCATGCTCTCTTCTCTCACTGTCTCTCTCTCTCAAATAAATAAATAAAATCTTAAAACAAAAAAACTGTTTTAGAAGAAACAAATGATCTATTCTTAGGGATTGGGAGACTGTTTATTGTCTTCTTTTGTAGCAACTATGATATCTACATATATATGTGTATATATGTATGTGTACGTGTATATCTGTGTGTACATAAATGTTAAATTATTCCTGATATATACATATACATGCATGCACATATAGGCACACATACCCACATATAATTTAAATTATAATTTTGAGCTCCCCTGCTAACAAGTTGATAAAAAACTTATTCAGTTCTTCATGAAGTTTGCTTAGCTCTCCCTGGGATGGTGTCACAGTTTCAGGAGTAATGTTAAGTAGGAGCTAAGTGGTCTATAGTCATAGTCATATATTGTGAAATTCTAATATTCTTTGTTCCTTTCTTCATGGTTCCTTCCACTTTTTCTGAGTTAGGATTGAGGCGCCTTTTTTTTGGCAGGACTGCTTCTCTTCCCTAGTGACTTGATGGAGCATGTGGCTATTTCTATTTGATGTCTTACTGTACCACTCTTAAAGAGCTGAAGAGTGAATAAAAGAAAAAAGTGGCTACACCATTTTTGAGTCTGGAGAAGAGAACAGCCATACTCAAGTTTATAATCAATCATGAAGGAAAAGAAATTGCTCAGAACGAGGAAGGCTGTGGAGTGCTAAGTAGGGTGGTGCACTAACTACTGTGGCTCTAGAAACCAGGTTTTGACCAATTTGGGAGGCGATGGCTGGAAGGGAGTATTTTCTCTTCGTAGAACTAGTTTCTTCTAAATTTACCATGTGGACATAAATAGCATCAATAGCAACAATGAGGGATTAATGAAAAGAAGCCACAACTGACATTTATTTTCTGAACTGTGAAAATCACCCAGTTCTGGATCACTGGGAAGGGAAAAAAACTTAATAATGACTAGTAAGTGGAGGGCTGGTACATAGATCTTCTTTGTTTTGGCAAAAGGAAATGTCGTGGGACCAGCACATTGAGTGCTATGAAGCAATTCACGTTTGTTAACACATATTTAATAAGTTACCATATTCTAGGCAATGTTCTAGGTATTGTGGATTGAATGTTGAAGAAGACAAAATTTCTCCTCTCATAAAATTTACATTCTGGTGAGACAGTCACACTGTTACTAAATAAACAAATGGGTGTATAACATTACGTTAAGAACAATATGTTATTAATAAAGAAAACAAGGGGCACCTGGGTGGCTCAGTGGGTTAAAGCCTCTGCCTTTGGCTCAGGTCATGATCTCAGGATCCTGGGATCGAGCCCCGAGTCGGGCTCTCTGCTCCACGGGGAGCCTGCTTCCTCCTCTCTCTCTGCCTGCTTCTCTGCCTGCTTGTGATCTCTGTCTGTCAAATAAATAAATAAAACCTTTAAAAAAAAATAAAGAAAACAAAGTAAGAGTGATAGTATGTTGAAGGTAGTGACGATTTTACATAGGTAAACTAAGTTGTAAGATATGTAAAAAAACCACATTTTTACTTATTTTGCAATCTATTTAAAATATATTTTATATGTGTATACATACATATGTAGTATTTTTTAAATTGAAGTTAAATTACATAAAGTAAAATTTATATTTTGAGTTTTACAAATGTTTATCCTGCATACCTAACATCCCCCAAAAGATATTATTATAATCACCACAAAACATTCCCACCTGTGCCTTTGTAATCTTTTCCCACCAAAGCAAAGATGATCTGATTTTCATCTCCATAGGTTTAGTTTTGCCTCTGCTTGGATTTCATATAAATGAAGTCATACTCTTATGTCTGCTTCTCCCAATCCATATAATGTTATTGAGATTTATGCAAATTGAAGATATTAATATTTCATTCTTTTTTATTGTTGAATAGTCATCCATTGATGAATATTTAAAAGCTTGTTTATCCATTCTTGTTTTGATGGGAATTTGGGTTGTTTCCAGTTTGGGACTCTAATGAGTTAAACTGCTCTAGCATTCTTATATAATCCTTTTTGCAGAGATATATTTTCCATTATTTTGGGTAAATACTTAGAATTTGAATTGCTAGTTATCTATTAAGTGTATGTTTAAGTTTATAAGAAACTATCAGTCTTTTTTCCAAAGTAGTCATCATTTTACACTCCCGTAGCATTAACAGTGTATGAGAGTTCTGCTTTCTCCAAATCCTCTCCAATATTCCTTGTTACTATTCTTTTTAATTTTAACCAGTCCACAGGGTATAAACTAATACCTCATCATGGCTTCAATTTGCATTTTCCTGAAGACTAATGATTTTGGACATTTTAATATGCTTATTAATAAAAACACATTTTTATCTCATAAAGAACCTGTTCAAGTACTTTGTCAATGTTTTTAGCCTTTTAGGGTTGCTTTATTGTTATTAGTTACTTCTAGATGTCTTTTACATTCTTGGTATAAATCTTTTGTCAGATATATGTATTTTCAGCTATATACATTGAGTAAGTGTATGTTAGATGTATGTGCTATCAATGATTTTCCCCATTTCAGAGGATTTCCTTTTCATTCTTTTTTTAAAAAAAAATTCTCCTTCTTTTCTGTGTCATTGATTTCTGCTCTTATCTTTTTTATTCCATGATTCTACTTAGTTTCTCTTTAATTTTCTCCTATTTTTCTAGATTTTTTTAAGCTGGAAGCTTAGGATATTGATTTTATGCCTTATTTTCCCAATAGATGCATTTTAAAACAAAGTTCAAGGTAAATCTCCATTTGGTACTTCTTTAACTGCACCTTTGAAATGCTGTGTTTTCATTATCATTCACTTTGAAAAATTTTGCTCATGAATTCTTTGACTCATGGGTCATTTAGTAGTGGGTTGCTTATTTTCAAAATATGGAGATTTAAAAATGATACCGGATTACTATTTATTTTAATGTATCTTAATTATGGTCACAAAACATACTGTGTACAATTTTAGTCTTTTTAAGTTATTGAGACCTATTTTATGGCTCAGTATATTGTCTGTCTTTGTGAAGGTAAAAACTGTGAAAATGTGTATTTCATAATTATAGGGTATCATATAAATATCAATTAGTATCAACTGATATGGTATAAATATCAAAATGGTATAAATATCAATTAATTCATTTTGATTGATAATTCAAATCTTCTCTATTCTTACTGAATTTTTAAATATTTTTTAAAAATTTTTTATAAACATATAATGTATTATTAGCCCCAGGGGTACAGGACTGTGAATTGCCAGGTTTACAGACTTCACAGCACTCACCATAACACATACCCTCCCCAATGTCCATAACCCCACCCCCCTCCTCCCAACGCCCCTCCCCCCAGCCACCCTCAGTTTGTTTTGTGACATTAAGAGTCTCTTATGGTTTGTCTCCCTCCCAATCCCATCTTGTTTCATTTATTCTTTTCCTACCCTCCAAACCCCCCACGTTGCATCACCACTTCCTCATATCAGGGAGATCATATGATAGTTGTCTTTCTCCGATTGACTTATTTTGCTAAGCATAATACCTTCTAGTTCCATCCACATCATTGCAAATGGCAAGATTTCATTTCTTTTGATGGCTGCATAGTATTCCTATATATATATATATATATATATATATATATATATATATACTTACATACATACACATAGACATACCACTTCTTCTTTATCCATTCATCTGTTGATGGACATCTAGGTTCTTTCCATAGTTTGGCTATTGTGGACATTGCTGCTATAAACATTTGGGTACATGTGCCCCTTTGGATCACTATGTTTGTATCTTTAGGTTAAATACCCAGTAGTGCAATTGCTGGGTCGTAGGGTAGCTCTATTTTCAACTTTTTGAGGAACCTCCATGCTGTTTTCCAGAGTGGTTGCACCAGCTTGCGTTCCCACCAGCTGTGTAGGAGGGTTCCCCTTTCTCTGCATCCTCGCCAGCATCTGTCATTTCCTGACTTGTTAATTTTAGCCATTCTGACTGGTGTGAGGTGATATCTCATTGTGGTTTTGATTTGTATTTCCCTGATGCCTAGTGATGTGGAGCATTTTTTCATGTGTCTGTTGGCCATCTGGATGTCTTCTTTGCAGAAATGTCTGTTCATGTCCTCTGCCCATTTCTTGATGAATTATTTGTTCTTTGGGTGTTGAGTTTGCTAAGCTCTTTATAGATTTTGGATACTAGCCCTTTATCTGATATGTCGTTTGCAAATATCTTCTCCCATTCTGTCATTTGTCTTTTGGTATTCTTACTGAATTTTATTTGGTCTGTGACCCTACCAATTATTAGGAAATCATGTTAATGCCTCTGATTAGCATTTTGTAATTCTTTATTTCCTTCTGGTTCTGTCAGCTTTTCCTTCAAGTATTTTTGAAGTTCTACTACGTAGGTCCATATGCTAAAAAGATGGTTAGGTTTTTATGATAAGTTTCCTTTTCTAGCTTGAATATATGTACTTATCTCTAAAAATACTCCTTTGTCTTAAAGTATATTTGGTATTAACTTAGCTAAACAAACTGTTTAGATTGTATTTTTTCCCATACTTTTATTTCTATATTTCTTTATCTCATATTTTGAATGCACTTATTGATAACAGAATGCAGGTTGAGTCTTGTATTTTTTTTTCCTAAATGCAGTTCTTGATATGATTGTATTTAGATAATCATTTTGGTATTGATTTTCTATTTGTTCCATCTTTCAAAAATTTTATTATATTTACTCCCTTTCTTTTGGTGTTTATTATTTTAAGTTAACAACAGAAATTTTTTGGTTTCTATTTGAACTCTTCTGAAGGCTTTATTACTGCTATTCTTCAATTTCTTTTTGCTAGTAGTTACTCTAGATATTACATGAATTGTTACTATACTACAATCTACTTAGAGTTAATATTGTACTACTTCATGTGGAATGTTGGACCCCTATAAAAGTATAATTCCACTTACAGCTTTTAACCTTTTGTTATTTTTATCAAAAGTTTTACTCCTAAGTGCATTATAACCATACATGATAATATCATTTTTGTATTAGTTTTTTAAATGAGTTATAAAAACAAAAGTATACCCATTTACATACTTATATTCCCTGTGTTTTTTGTTTCATCTGATAAAACTTCATTTAGCATTTGTAGTCATTTAGGTCTTTTGGCAACCTATTTTTTTTCCATTTTTGTTTATCTCAACATGTATTAATTTTAACATCATTTGTATCATTTATAAAATCCTATGTTAACACACTTAAAAAATGTGTTTCCATTATTTCTGACGAGGAGTCAGTCAAATGTTTACATAATTGTCTTTTTCCCCTGACTGTTTTATTTTCTGGCAGCTTTGTCATACATTTTCAGCAACTTGCCTATGATTCACAGAGGTTCGGTTTTCTTTTTATTTATTTGCCTAGATTTTAGTAGCTGTAGTTTAAAATTTTTAAACGAATTTTGAAAAACTTGACAACTACTTCTTCCAGTTGTTTTTCTGCCCAATTTTTTCACTCTTCTATTTCAGAAGTGCAAATTATATGCATGTTAGGTCACTTCAGATTGTCTTATAAGTAACTAAGAACCTGTTTATTTTTTCTTATCTTTTTTCCCCTCTCTTTTAGGTAGAATCATTTCTATGATTCTATCCTCATGTTAACCGACCATTCATTTTATTATTTTCAGTATGCTGTTAAACCAATCTGATGTAGTTTTTCATTTCAGAAAATGTACTTTTTGTCTTTGAGATTTCCACTAAGTTCTTCTTTTTTTTAATATTTTCCATGTTTTTGCTGAGATTCCCTATTACCTGTATGTTATTTTCCTTCAATTTCTTACACATAATTATAATTGCTATACAAAGTTCTTGTCTACCAGTTTTAATATCTCAGTCTTCTGCTATGTCTCTTTTTGGTTACTTCATCCCAGTGCCCTCCTGATCATGTACCATATTTTCATGCTTCTATGTTCTTTAGTGAATTTTTATTATATGGCTAGTATTGCCAGTGTCATGTTGAAAGAAATCTTGCTTATTTTCTCTTAAGGGCATTGAACTTTGTTCTGGTATCAGCTAAATTAAGGAGGACCTTTTGGTATCATCAGACTTGAATTTTATTCTTTGTGAATCATAGTTTCATTTGTGTACTTAGTCCTAAAGTGTGCCCTTTAGTGTAGAAATATTTCTTAGTCCTGATGTGTGACCATCCTGGAGTTTCAGCCCAGAGTAGATTCCCAGGGAATTCTCTCTACCCTGACTGGGCCACAGCTTCAGTACCTCACAGGACTGCCAACCTTCAGTATCTGAGATCAGCTCTCAATCCATCCAGCTGCTCTGACTTAGTCCTCACAGAATTTTACCCTGCTGATAAGCAGCTAAGCTCTTGTCCAAAGAATTGCAGGAAACCCTTACGCAGATTTTTGATGTCTTCCCCTGTGTTACATTTTTATTGCTGTGCAACTAATTACCACATAGTTAGCAGCAGCTTTAAACAACACTCATTCATTACTTCACAGTTCTGCAGGTCAGAAGACCAGGCACAGAGTGGCAGGGTTCTCTCCTCAGGGTCTTTTAAAGCGGACATCAAGGTTTTGGCAGGGTTATGTTCCTTTCTAGAAGTTCTGGGAAAGGAACCACTTTCCAGGTGGCTCAAGTTATTGGAAGAACTCAGTGTCTTGTGACTGAAGTCCCTGTTTCCCTGCTCACTGTTAGCCAGGGGTCATTTAGCTCCTAGAAGTTCCTTACCATATGGCCACAATCCACAATTTACAATTGGCTCTTGCTTTTCTTTTTACCTGGAAGGATTGCCCCTGACTGTTTGCTCAGTGACCAGCTAGAGAAAACTAAAAGACTCACCTAGTCAGGTTAGACTTATGCCAGATAACCTCTGGGATCATACAAATCAATTGGAAACAAGGTCAAATGTATCATACAATATAATCTAATCATGGGAGTAAAATCCCTCGTATTCACAGTCCTGGTATTTTGTGAAGGCATGTGTATCTCGGGACCCGGGGTCTTGGGGCCATTTTAGAATTCTATCCACCATACCCTTCATGTCACGTATCTATTTTCCTTCTAATACCCTTCCCTGCAAATTCCAGCTTGTTCTGCTGTCATAACTTCTTAACTCAGTGAGAATCCTTTTCTCTGCTTAGACTCCAGCTCTCTGCACTGTGGTGTGGGAAGTGCCCCCAGACAGAAATCTGATGTGAATGTAGGGCTTACCTCATATGTTTTTCTTCACTTAAAGGTCACAGTACTATATTGTCTTTTACCCAATGCTTAAAAACCGTTGACTCATGAACTTTGTTCAGCTTTCTGTTCTTTACCTCAAGACGGCAGGTCTAATTTCAGTCATTTCATTTTAACTGGAAGAACAGTGGGAAATATTTTTTTAAATGAGATGAGCCATGCAAATGTCTTAGAAAAAGAACACCAGGGGTAGGTAACACAAGAGCATCCTTGTTGCATGTTATCTGATACATTATCCAAACTGGATTAAGTACACACGCTTGCACACACACATACACAAATACGCTTATAGAAGAGAGGATATTCTGTGGTACTGTAATTTTAGCAAAGAGGTTAAATCACTTTAAAAGGTTTATTTTCCATATATAATTTAGTGGGCTTCAACAAGAGGTATTTTCGTACCTATAGACTGTCAGGTAGAACATGAACACCCCTCTCTTTGTTATTTGTATGCACTGCTAATGTAATCCATAAACTCCTATGGCTCAGCTTTGTTCAAATATATATCATGTTCAAATAGGTTTCTTCAGCCTTGATTTTCCCCCCAACTTTTGAGCTAATATATCTGATCCTTTACTTAACATATTATTGCTCTTGACTAAGTGGTAAATCAAAATTAACATGTACAAAATCAACTCTTGATAATCTTCCACTTCCGTTCCCCCAAAAAAGAATTTATTTTCCCCAAGTTAATCCTATTTTGGTAAATGACAATCTGTTCTGTTGCTCAGGCTAAAATCATGGAGAAATCCTTGTCTTCCTTCTTGCACAGCCACATCACACTAATAAACAAATCTTATTACTTTTGCTCTCAATCTTGAATCCCATCAAGCCATGAGATTTGATGGCTCTACTTCAAAAATATTTTCCAAATTTTACCACTTCTGATTCCCTCCAGTGTTACCTTTCTGGAGAGAAATCAACAAGATCTCTTACCTTGATCATAGCAATAAACTCCAAACAAGTCTACTGTTTATAATCTAGTCCCCAGCCCTAGTAGTCTCGTCTCACAACACTAAGGTGGCTGCTTAAATTTATAATCATAATTCTCCCACTCAAAATTTCCTCCTGTATTTCCCCATGCCTAGAAGAAAACTCCACAAATCCTTAGCAAGATTTACAATAACCCATGTGATTATCTTTTTTTTTTTAAAGATTTTTATTTATTTTTTTTGACAGAGAGATCACAAGTAGGCAGAGAGAGAGAGAGAGAGAGAGAGAGAGAGAGGAGGAAGCAGGCTCCCTGCAGAGCGGAGAGCCCGATGCGGGACTCAATCCCAGGACCCTGAGATCGTGACCTGAGCCGAAGGCAGAGGCTTAACCCACTGAGCCACCCAGGTGCCCCCCCCATGTGATTATCTTTTATCTACTTTTCTAGCTTTCATTCACCTCTCTCCCTCTTTGCTCCATAACAGCACATCAGTGTCCGTACTGCTCAATTAACAAATTAAACCTGTTCCCATCATAAGGTTTTCTTTCTCATCACTAAGGTTTCTGCTCCACAAATAAGCTTACCATTACTATCCAATCTGAAGTAACAGTTTTAGGACTCGGCTGGTTAAATGTCTTCCTTTCCCTCTCCCTCTGTGTGTGCACACATGCTGTCTCTCTCTCTCTCTCTAATAAATAAATAAATCTATCTAAAAAAGAAATAGCAGTGGTTTCACTCTGCTTTATTTTTCCCCTACCGTTTGTAACCTTTGGCATCATATACCTCCACTGGTTACTGCTTTATTGTAATCCTTCCTCACTACTATGTAAGTTCATTGAAGCAAGGCACCTTGTCTGTCTTGCTTGGTGTTACATCCCCAGAAAATTTAACACTGTCTTGTTGATAGTAGACAGTCAATAAATAAATGCATGACTAAATGTTTTGTTACTATGGAAACCTTATTTTTTCAATTCTGGGACCACTGAGACTCAGATAATTTACTCTCTGATAAATCGAGATTACTTTTTAGATCATAGGACAAGTAATCGATACCATATTTTCTTTAATTCAAGCCTAATTCCTAAATAAAAGAACTTTAAACGAAGAATTTGTAGATGTTGCATTTTTTCCCCATCTTCATTGCAGTTATGCAAGGTATCTCTTGGAAAGAGCACATATAAGTTATTATATTTTGTTTAACAAAATAGACACTGATTATTAATGCCATATGTTTCGTGAGAATGGTAGTGCCAGGATTTTTAAGGCTTGTATAAATAATTTTCTAGAGGGTTTTCCAACAACTATTTTCTACCAGGGAATGGCTGTGATCCAATATGTTCTGTCATTTTTTTCTTTATTAACAAACTTACACATTTATTATTACCATCAGACACAGATATGTACATCTGGTATGTTCTCTGAATAATAAAATGTTGACTCCCATGATAGTTCATGAGATGCAACACAGATTTGGAGTCAGTACATTTTAAATGATCTCTTAGAAGGAGTTTACTTTTTATAAGCTCAAATCTTAGATGGTAAGGTGGATACAATTTAAATTCTTTATTATTCTTTCCTTTTTTGGCATTATTGCATTTTTCTCTTTTCCCAGATGAAACACTTCACTAAGTTTATTGCATTTACTAATTAGATTAGCAATTACCAATTAGATTAAATTTCAAAGTACCAATGAAATTTTATATATCTTAATTTGTTACATTATCACTAACTAAAATAGCAGTTTTTACTTAATGGATTACATGTGAATTAAGATGATTTAGGCCATTTTTAAAGCCTATATATATTTTACTAATTTGCATAATAATCACTAGCTTATAGTTAAATTTAATATGTCAAGTTAGTAAGAATCACATGACAATTCTGTGTGAAATGTAAGAAAATATATTAAACAAGGGTTAATTTAACTCAGAATTATCTAATTTCATCCAAGTTTGAGATGAATAATGCTTTTGAAGACATATAAGCATGTTTTTGAAGACAGATGATCTAAGTCCTCTAATAAGAACAAGCAGAACTGAAAATATACTAAAAATACTTAGAGAACACCTTTTAGGAGTGTGGTTTTTTCCCCTGGCAAGTACTGAGGGACATACTTTCAGTATGATAGTAGCTGAAGATGCATTGGCTATGCCAGAGGCTTCTAAATGAAAGTACAGCTTTTAAAATCTCACTGGGTTTCGACATCAGGACATTGAAAAATTGTTCAAAGAAATTGATTTATTTTTGACTTTTGTAATACTTACAAATATTTTGTAAACAGTTCTACTGCCAGATTTTTTCTTACTATCCTTTTAGAGATATATCAAAAAACCATAAAATCTTAGCATGATAAAACATACATTTATAAAAAGACCATAGCCAATAAAATCACAATCAAATGCTTAATTACATTAACACTTTACTACCCTTACCACATTAATGATAACAACTAATATTTATATACTTTGGTCTGACTATACCATTTTTATTTTATTTTTTATTTTTTTTTTAATTTATTTATTTGTCAGGGACAGAGGGAGAGAGAGCGAGCGAGCACAGGCAGACAGAGAGGCAGGCAGAGGCAGAGGGAGAAGCAGGTTCCCTGCCGAGCAAGGAGCCCGATGTGGGACTCGATCCCAGGACACTGGGATCATGACCTGAGCCGAAGGCAGCCGCTTAACCAACTGAGCCACCCAGGCGTCCCTGACTATACCATTTTTAATGATTATTTTAGTCAGGCATGAGAGTCTGTTGTTTAGCAGAGTTTATTAATCCTAGGCCAAACAGGAACATGAGTCAAAAGAAGTACATCCTTAATCACTGGCAATTTGGATAACAAATGTATAACACTTTGTTCTCTATATCCCGAATGAGTAATTAGTGTATACCTATTCCTGAGTAGGTGATATTTGCATATCTGTCTTTCTGGAAAGGAATCTTTTATGCGATCCATGTAAGGATCTAGCATATAAATGGTTAAGCAGTAGGTCTCTCTTTCTGTCTCTCTGTCTCTCTCTCAATCTTTTCTTTCCTTTAGGGGGAAATTCCCTTGGAAAAAGAAGTAGACCCAGTGTTTTTTTTTTTTTTTTTTTTTTTTAAACTGACCCAGTCTAATCTTTTGAACACCTTAAGAATGGCAAATGAATGATACTTGTTAGTGGAAAAGTCTATATTAATGGGCTGCTCTCAGCAGGCTGGACCAGGTTGTCTATAGTAGATCATGCTAAAAAAATATAAACCTGTGTATTCATGGGTCCCATAAGCTATATAACTAACTGAATAGAAGGTGCAGATGTTTTACGATCCAGACAACTCTCCACTCTGTAAAGTATGCAGTTGCATACATTATCCTGGATCTCTGTTACTGCCCTGTACATTGAGATCATTTATATCATCAAAACTATTAGTAAAGCTATATTATTGGGCCAGAATCCTGAGTCATGTGAGTGAGATGGACTTAACAATCTGATCCTTTGAGGTTATCATAAAACACAGATAATATTTTAAATTAACTAAAGGACAGACCAAAGATTAAACAAATTACGTTGTTGGATGAAAAATACAAAGCCACAGGGGCACCTGAGTGGCTCGATAGGTTAAACATCTGCCTTGGGCTCAGATCGAGCTGGCATTGGGCTCCCTGCTCAGTGGGAAGTCCCTCTGCCTGCTGCTCTCTCTGCTTGTGCTCTCTCTCGCTCTCACTCTATCTCGTATAAATAAATAAAAATCTTTAAAAAAAAGAAAAAAATACAAAGCCATAACCACTGAAAATAGCTATTATTTAAGCATATGGGAAATGGTAAGATCCTGGTCTTAGCCACAAATATTCCTAAAAATTCACCCTATATTTAAGAATCTAATAGTTAATGTGATCTAAAGAGACTTTGTCTATTAAATCTAAATATGAATAATTATAACTATGGACTATAATAAAACAATCATTTCATTTTTCCCCTCCATTTTGTCAAGGATAGAGGGTAAAAAAATAGAAAAAGAAAAACTCAACATACTAATTTTCATTTATCTATTCAGTACTATTATAACATCTATTCCATTTACTTGAAGTTTATTTTTAATTTCACTTTTATTATTTTATTTTCTCCTAGATGTTTCTCCCATTTTAACTATAGACCATTTTCTCTTAACCATATTGACCTCCTGCATGGTTGTCTCCCTACAAACAACCTCAGTGACATTTTTGCATTGTATCTTTCTGAATATGTTTATGCATAAATAAACTCATCATGTGCGTAAACTTTTACATTTTGTTTACTATTTTTAATGGCACAAAAACGTGCCATTCTACCAAGTAAATTTTTAAAATGTTTTTACAAATTATATTTACTATTATTAAATACAAGGCTTAAAACAAAAGGGAAAAGCTTAATATTCTGGGTGATACCAGTTCCACAATTTTGATTTTGTTGAGAGATTTTCCCTCAAATCATCTGACTCTTTTTCAGTCTTTCTCCTTCTGCCTTCCTCCCACACCTGCTCAGTTCTTCCCAAGGGAAGAGCAACAGAGGAAAAAACCTCACCAGATTCCCAGGCACCCTGAGTTAGCTTCTACTTTTTATGCTCTAAGTCTTCCTAGGTCATCTGTTAAGTCCTCATGGGGAAGTTTGCCTAAGACCTGTTATCCAATGGTTGATTAATTGTGTCTGTTTAATGCTGGCATTCACTGTTGGGTTGAAATATTTGACTCTCAAATTAAGCTATGTGCCCTAACTTACCCTGTATTGATGTTATCGATAACATTATTGTACTCAAATATCAATCTGTTCAGGAATATGGTGAGGAAGAGAGTAACTTAATTACTAGGTTCCTTTAAAAACCTCAATAAATCCTTATTTAGCCTGACACAGGATAATTAAGTTATTTCTAGATTTAGTTATTTACAATAATTTTGTAATAGACATTAGTTGTAACTATATTTTTGCATATCTGTTTTTTATTTGTAGGCTAAATTTCTAAAATTGAAATTGCTCAGCCAAATATATTCACACATTTAAAATTTTAATGGGGGTTACTGGGCAGCTCAGTTGGTTAAGCCTGCCTTTGGCTCAGGTCATGATCTCAGGGTCCTGGGATCAAGGCCACTTCAGGCTCCCTGCTCAGTGGGGAGCCTGCTTCTCCTTCTCCCTCTGCCCCTCCTCTCTGCCAATAACATAGAAAAAGATTTTTTTAAGATGATGTCTGAATAGTTGATTATTTTTTTATTTTATTTTCATGGGGCTGAACAAAGTATCATACACTTACTGTCCTCGATCCATAAATTTCATATTTATGTCCTATAATGTGTTTTTTAAAAATTTTTAAAAGTTTATTTGTAAAGACTTCTTTTATATTAAATAAGTTTATTCATTCTCATATGTAGTGTGAATCGTATGAATTGTCATTTTTTTTTAAGATTTTATTTATTTATTTGACAGAGAGAGACTGTGAGAAAGGGAACAGAACAAGGGTGTGTGGGAGAGGGAGAAGAGGGCTTCCTGCTGAGCAGGGAGGCCGATGTGGGGCTTGATCCCGGGACTCTAGGATCATGACCCAAGCCTAAGGGAGACGCTTAATGACTGGGCCACCCAGGGGCCCCTAAATTGTCATTTATTTTTGACTTATACTCTATATATCTGTCTTTAAGATATGTTCTTAATTTTTATGTGTTTAAATTTCTTACTGTTTTTTATTTATGATTTCAGGATATTAGGTTTAGGAAGTTTTTTTCACTTCAAAATTACACAACAGCTATCATTTTCTTAACTTCCATAATTTTCTCTTCATTAAACAAGAAAGTGGTGGTGATGTAATGAGCCTAGTTGTTTTCAAAATTTTTCTCCCATAAAAGTTGAATAATGTCTGAGGTTAGATCAGAGATAGCAGAGAGTGAAGTAAGTTGAGACATCTTAAAGTCCTAAAAGAAACAAAAACAAGTGCAGAAAAAAGAAAGCATACATAAGAAATCGTGGACAAACATGGGGTTCAGAAATATCTGTGATAGGGAGGAGTTAATAAGCCTCTCTAAAAAAAGGATAATTCAAAAGAAGGAGTGTTTTCCTGCTATGTAATGCAGCTATCGAAAGAAAAGGCTGATAATGGGTGGTATTTTCCTTAACACTGAGTGATGGGAAGATTTTATCTATTTTCATTTCAATTTGCTCTGATTTCCAAAACAGCTTTAAACATAATACTCTATTTGTAGCTTACTTACCAATAATTCAGACTTACACAAGCATAAGGAGTAGCTTAACATTCCAAATGTACTTACTCTTTGCCAGTACATTATGCAACATATGTTATTTTTCAAATACGGAGTATTAAATTCTAATTTGTAATCTACCATTATAACTTTAAGTTGGATTTAGCTTCAGAGTCAAAATAGATGATTTTTTAAAAAATTTAAATCAGTTTAATACTTTTTCTGTTTAACGTTGATAGTAAATATAATAGTATTAAAATTTTAAAATTTTAAAATCAAGTATTTTGCATTCATTGGATAAAGATTTAAAGATTATCATGTTGAGCTACGTTTTCTTCTTAATAGGATGAGTTTAAGTGAATCTTACAATTTTCTAGAATAAAAATAATTCTGTCTGGACATTACTGATTTTTTAATCAAAGAGAATTAAAAAAAATTTAAAACAAATGGAATCTTTCCTTCCCATGGGTATCATTAGTATAGTCCTGCTTAGGCGGGTCTGAGCTTGGTTCAGTTCAGAATACCAGCTAGAGATACTGTGGCTTCTCCCACTACTACCACCTGCTCCTCTACCCTCACTAAGTGCCAAGATGCTAAACAGGCAGGGGAAATATAGAAAACATAGTTTCATATGACAAAAGTTTATCCCAGTCACATCCAGTCTGAATGACAGACAAAAGCGGATATGATCTGTTGTTCTCCTGAGCACCTTTCCCCAAAATGCCACATATCAACACTTTTAGAAGAAAACATGTTGACAGGAAAGTTATTAAAACTATAAAGGTAGAGAAAGTGTGTAAAGTAAAACCTGGAGTCTGTCAGAGAACCGTGCTATTTGTTCCTGCTTTTTCCAAACCAATTCATTGCACAGGCACTTCTGAGACCTGTCTCTGCCTTAGTTCCTCTATTGGTGAGACCTGACTGTCCTAAATCCACTCTCACTTCTCCCCAACCCAAATATCACAAAGGAATCTGGGGCTCCATGGAGCTCAGGTAAGACAAAGCAGAAAAATCAGTTTAATTTTTAGGTCCAGCATATAATAACTTTCTTTAATTTTGGAGTTGGGGAAATCTGAAATTGCAAATGTTTTACATGAAGTATCTGCCTTTATTAACTGTTCTTCAATTCACATTCTCCATCTTATTAGATCAATGACTGACTTACTGACTTATTCATTCATTATTTTGAAATTTACTGAATGTGTTAGAGTTCTCCAGAGAAACAGAACCAATGGGACACACACACACACACACACACACACACACACACACGATGGGGAAGTAGAGGAAGAGACTTTAAGGAATTATCTCATGTAGTTGTGGGGGCTAGCAAATCTGAAAATCTTTACAGCATCCTGCCAGGCTGGGGACCTAAAGGAGAACTGATATTTCAGCTCAAGTCTGAAGATAATGTGGAGGCCAACTTCATGTTTGAAGAATCTCATTTTTTCACTTAAGGCCTTCAACTGACTGGATGAGGCTCACCCACATTATGGTAGGTAATCTGCTTTATTCAGAGCCTAGTGATTTAAGGATTAATCACATCAAAACAAATTACCTTCACAACAATATCAGGACTGGCCGTTGACCAAACATCTGGGCACCATAGCCAAGCCAAGTTGGCATACATAAATTCAACCATCACACTGAGTTGCAAGTACAAAAAAACCTAAAAATCTGTTGAGTATATAACCTTATTGGTAGAGATTCAAAAGTTAGGGAAGGGGAGATGAGGGATAGACACAAGGTTAACTAACTAGATTGCAAGAGGAGAAGGAAAGTAACAGATACTTAATAAAATATCAAGGGAGCTGAGAGTAGGAAGTGAATAATTTTGCCTAAGTAAAAAAAAAAAGGTGCATTGATGCTCAAGATGCTTACCTCTTGTCCAGAAATTTGGCCCTGAAGAGCAATTCCTCTAGTCAGAGAGAAATTTAAAGAGACGTGTGAAGCTCCACCTGGGGGCTCATGTGGAACTTGCTCCTGGCTCAGTTCCAAAATATTTGCAAACTTAAGCTGGGATTCAACTTTATAGTGAAACCTAATATGCATTGGGATCTTTCTTAGTTTGAGGCATTGTCTTTAAAAATCTCCTTCCCCCAGATAGATGTTATTTTACAAGCATTGTATGACTATTTGTTTGATTAAATGTGCAGAGTTTTTGGAAGGCTGTTTTTAACTGCTTTAGACTGTGAGCTATGCAGTTCTTCTATCTGAAATTTTCACAGTAGAATATTTGCTTCAGCAAATCACAAAGTTTTTCTTTGCAGATATTTGGCAGCTAAATTCAGTCTGAGCACAGTGGGCTGTCTTTCTTCAGCATACTGCATTAGGGAAACATTCTACACCCTGAGGGTTTTAGAGTTTCTTTGTTCAGCAAAGAATTGAATCACATCCCTGAAAGTGGCTGTATTTCTTTCAAGGCTTAGTTTAAATGATCATTGACAAATCATGCTAGACACTAATTAGCTCGCCTATTGAAATTAATGTATTTTATATGTATTAATGTGAATATCGGAGGAGACACACTGTCAATCTAGATTTCATAAAGGAATGTTACGTACTTTTCAAACAATTTGTACTGGCAGAAGTTTCTAGAATCCAATCTCATCCTGAGCTAGTTCCCTCCTTGCTGTTTGTGGTTTGGTCACCCTGGCCTCCTAGTTCCTCGATCCTTTAAATACTCTTCCATTCTTAAGGCCTTTGTACTTCTTATTCCATTAAGCCTAGGAAACTATTTTCCTTCTTCTTTCAGGATTTTTAACTACTCATTCTTAAAGTCTCCTATTTCACCTGCTTAGCAGGCTTCCCATCACCAGCGGCCATCCCATCACTAGCAGGCCTCCCCACTTTCTCATCTGTGGTCCACTGCTTTCTATCACAAGTGCACTCTTTACCATCATCTGAAGTTGTTTTGCTTGTTTGTTTCTTTACGCAAAGTCTGTTTTCCCCACTAGGAAGCACACTTGTTTAGAACAAATAACTTACCTTTTATTTATTTATTTATTTATTTATTATTATTTTTTTTTCAAAGCTGTATCCTTAACACAAAATATGAACAACTTCATGTTTCTTGATGAACTAGCGGAAACAAAACAATGTGTTCATGACAATCAAATGTTATTAAAAGTGAAGTTCCTAGAAAAAGTCAGGTGAGTAATAATACAATTGCAGTGTCTGCTTTACCTTAAATGAGATATCAATAATAATAAACATCAGACTCCAAGGTGATGTGGGATAAAGGGCCATAAACAGAATTTACAAAAGGGAATGGTCCACATCTTTGGACCTTTGGGCCATATCAAGGATAGAATAAAAGGTCCAGATTGTAGGGAATGGAAGAAGACTTGGTGAATTTATTTCTTTGGGGAAAGAGTTTGCTTTCCCGGTCCCCTGGCCTCCCATCTCAATCATCTTTCTGAGACCTACAGAGGGGACACAAATAAGATCAGTCTGACATGTGGGAGAGACCTGAAACTGGACAAGACTCAGCCAAGTGATCCAGTCTCTTGTACAGAGGGATAGAGATGGTGGTTTTGAGAATGACTTACATCCTCCGAAATACTTGGTGCTGGAAGTAGTCTTAGAAAGGCATCACCATTATCCAGAATTTTAAATCTAATCTAGAATAGAGATACCTGCATCCAGGTCAAGGAATTGACAAGAGTCACTAAATTCTCTGAAGGGCTTAAGAAACCCTTCAAGAGAAGGTATTAGCTTTGAATACCCACCAAGCCCGCAGAGCATAAAGCTACTCGCCCAAGGAAAATGATGAGGATAATGAATTACCTTTTCCTTTCTCTACCTTTTCTTAATATCTCCTGCCCCCACACAACCTCCTTACCACCTAGCTTTCCATGCTTTCTTTAGCCTTAGCCAAAATTCATAGTATTGGCTCAGAAGAGGTAGAGTGGTAGAGCAAGAGAGCATGTAGATGCTGATCTCACCATTTTCTCCAAAGGCAGGCAGTATCTATTATAAATCTGAGCTTGGAAGGTGTTGAAAAGTTCTGATTTTAAGTAGATTAAAGTATTTGAGTAATAGCTGACTTTGTATTGCTCTGGAGAAATGTCTGCTGACCAAGATAAAACAGAGAGGTCATGGGATTTGACTACATTTGCATCCACAGGAGGAAAAGATTATCTCCATAATGGGGTAACTTTTATTTTTTTAAAGGTTTTTTTTTTTTTTTAAGATTTTATTTATTTATTTGACAGAAAGGGACAGAGAGAGAGGGAACAAAAGCAAGGGCAGCGGGAGAGGGAGAAATAGGCTTCCCTCCAAGCAGAGAGCCCGATGTGGGCCTCTATCCCAGGACTCTGAGATCATGACCTGAGCTGAAGGCAGCTGCTTAAAGACTAAGCCACCCAGGTGCCCACCACTGGTAACTTTGAAAGGGTCAGAAGGAGAAATAAATCTTTGTTGATCATATCATGAATCAGGTATTCTAACATTCCGGTTACAGGAAATTTTGTTATCCTAATTATTCTTTTAAAATTTATGGCTGAAATTTGTCTCATTTTCAATCTATTCTCCACAGAATAGCCATATTTTAAAATCTCAAATTAGATTATGATACTCTCCTTCTTACAAACTTCCAATTGCCCTTTAAGGCCTTTAGAATAAAATTTAATCTACTGACCATAGCATATAGGGTCTCTGTGTTTTGGCTGTTGCCCAATTCACTGACACTTTTTCTTCTATTCACCTCTCCAATCCCTGTTCTTCAAACACATTGCCTTACTTTTCATCCTTAGAACACTCCAGGCTCATTCTTGCCTGAGAGGACTGTGTCTCCAACCTCATATGTTCTAGTACCGGATGTCACAGCTATTTTCTGAGCACTCGAGTCTTTTTATTTTTCTTTTTAAGATTTATTTATTTATTTGAGAGAGAGAGAGAGAACACAAGATAGGTGAGGAGGGGCAGAGGCAGAGGGAGAGAGAATCTCATGTAGACTCCCTGCTGAGCACAGAGCCAGGTGATGGGGCTCGATCCCAATACCCTGAGATTACGACCTGAGCTGAAATCACCAGCCACCCAACATCCTGGCACTCAGGTCTTTAGCTCAAATCTTCCCTCTGTGGTTAAATTTCTCTGACCTCGTCATTTAAATTAGACTTTATCTCTGTCCCACTGTGGGCCCACTCTATGATTCTCTACTTCATCAACTAGTTTTATTTTCTTCAGATGATTTATTGCTATTTAAAATTGTTTGCTTATTGTGGTCTGCAGCTTGTATCAGATTATAAACTGCTCAAGAGTAGTTAATAGTCGGTTTTATTTACCACTAAATCCCCTGGGACATGGTATGTGTTCAGTACATTTGATTGGATGAAGAATTGAAACCAAAACATTTCTTTAAATAAAAGTGAAATTATTGTATGGTTGAATTTATTTTTTTTTAAATAACATGCAATCTTCAAACTAAGATGATTTTTACATATAACTTACTTTTTTGGGTATTATAGAAACTTTACATTGTGTCTTCATTTTTGTGATAGTTTAATTAGTCATGTATAATCTATGTGAAACATGTTAATAAGATAAAAAATCAGACTTCACTATTTTTTACACAGTGTCCAACATTTAAGAATTTTTAGGCAGAGTAGACTTATGGTTTTCCAAATCAGCTGGCCAATAGAATAATCCAGTCCATAGAATACTATTTTCATATAGAATAGGCATTGATGAGTAATCTCTGGAAGCAGATGAAATAAATCAATTTAAAACTGAAGGGAGGTCTTTCTGTTGTTTTAGTGACTCCAAATGAACTCTATAATTTTGGTGAACATCCCTGGGAATAACTGTGGGATCAGAGGTATTGGTGCTGGATAGGCTTTTGGGATCCTCTGCATTTCTAAAGAAACACTTCTTTCTGCTTCTCAACTTCTAATAAGTAAAATGTTTTTTTTGGGGGGGTGGGTTTGGAGGTAGGGGTAACATTGAATTCCATGTTTCTTATCTTCCTATTGAAAGTGCCACATAATCTTAACATTCTAGGAATGGAAATTTCCTTCATAGACAAATCTTATCTCCTTCTCTTGGTATCTTGATAGAAATTACTTAATTTTAACCCTGCCCACTGCTGGTGCCACACATCCCTACTTCCCCCACCCCCTCCATTTCTGTAAACTGCCAGAGAGGATTAGTCTACTGTGTTACTGGAAGGATGAAATATGAGTGTGCCTAACAAGCATCTAAGTGGAAATGCTACTAGAGTTCTAACTTGCTCTTATCATTAGTTAAATGTTAAGCTCGTAAATTGCCACATGTTTATAAATGTCTTCTTAATATCGCTCAAATTATGTGGCAGAAAACATGATAAAATGGTACAGTGGCTCTTCATCTACCACTTTATGGGTTTTATTATTTAAGTAAAACTTGATCTTATTTCATCATCTGTAAAAACAGAGAAAAAGAAGCACTGATGTCGAGGGATTTTTCTGAGGATCAAATGAGATAAGGTATGGAACAGGATTTGTTCTTATGAGATGTTGCATTTTCATTGAACATGACTTGTATTACATTGCATTTCAATTAATGTTCTTATTTCAGCTTCGCACAGTGGTGAGTGCTAGGTTATTAGATGAGGCAAAAGGTTTTATTAATTAATAAAATGCTTTATTATTAATAAAATGTTTTATTATTTTTTTGTGCATTTACCTCAATATTTAACAATGGTCTTGGCCTGATATTTGAGAGAAAAAGCAAGAGAGCTGAAAAGGGAATAACAACAGATCCCAAGCAGTCTTTAGAGAAAAAACATCTATTTTATGGATGATAAAATGAGTAATTCAATATTTTGAGAATATTATTTAGAAGTGTGTTTCATTTACTTTTCTTAGAGAATTGGACAGTGGAAAACAGTCCTACTTATATCAGGCTATAATGCTCCCCACAGAAGTGTAGGTATGTGCCACCACCAGAAGGAAGAATAAGGACTTGGAAGAAATTTTGCCTGGAGGGGAGAAATGGAGCACATAACCAGCATCATTTGACCTTCCTGTAATTGTGGAAGAACTGGGTGCAGCGAGAGGAAGCCTTCAGCGAGATGTTTTTTTCATGATCCTTCTGCTCTGGGACAGATTTTACTTGCCATATGGGGCTCTGTGAAGAAACCAGCTCTCAGATTTCCCTGACACAGCCTGGGGCACCTGTGTATTGGTCAGTGAGCACACAGCTAAGTGCTCCCAAGCCTCCCTAGGATCCCACCTAGTGTGAAGGGACTCAGAAATTACTCCACTCCCCAAGGAAGGATGAGGCAATTGCTGAGTCAGAGTAGGTAGATAGCCAAAAGGAGCCACTGAGAGGGAGGAGAAATTCTGCTGTTGAGGTCTTTAGTGCAGAGCAGTTTTGCTTTGGAAAAAAGTGAAAGTCACAGCCAGTATTTTTTTTTTTTTAGATATTTAAAATTTTATTTTTTAAAAGTTTTTGATGTTTATTATTGACCCACACGTCTTCATTAAAATCACAAAAGTATCAGAGGTCTCCCTTTCATTAGTCTTAAAAACCATTTTGAGTGTCATTGAATGTCTCTCTCTATTTTTTTTAAAGCTTTGAGTTTTTATTTAAATTGCAGTTAGTTAACCTATCATGTAATATTAATTTCAGGAGTAGAATTTAGTGATTCATCACTTACATACAACATCTAGTGCTCAATTACAAGTACCCTCCTTAATACCCATCACCTACTTAAACTATCCCCCTGCCCACCTCTCTCCATCAACCCTCAGTGTGTTCTCTATAGTTAATGGTTTCTTGTGGTTTGCCTCCGTCTTTTTTCCTTCCCATATGTTCATCTGTTTTGTTTCTTAAATTCTACATATGAGTGAAATCATATGGTATCTTCCTTTCTCTGATGACTTATTTCACTTAGCATTATATACTCTAGTTCTATCTACCTCAGTGCAAATGGGGAGATTTAATTATTTTTTAATGGCTGAATAATACTCTATTTTGTGTGTGTGTGTGTGTGTGTGTGTGTGTGTATACATATGCACATATATACATACACACACACACACATACCACTTCTTTTTTAATCCATTCATTAGTCAGTGGACGCTTGGGCTATTACTATAATTTGGCTATTACAGATAATGCTGCTATAAACATGGGGGTGCGTTTATCCCTTGGAATGAGTATTTGTGTATCCTTTGGGTAAATACCTAGTAGTGCAATTGCTGGATCATAAGGTAGTTTGATTTTTAACTTTTTCAGGAACTTCAATACTTCCATTTTCCAGAATGGCTCTCTCAGTTTGTATTCCCACCAAGAGTGCAAGAGGGTTCCCCTTTCTCCATATCCTCACCAACACCTGTTGTTTCCTGTGTTGTTAATTTTAGCCATTCTACCAGATGTGAGGTGATATCTTACTGTAGTTTTGATTTGTATTTCATTATAAGTGGTGTTGATCATCTTTTTATGTGTATTTTAGTCATCTGTATGTCTTTGGGAAAATATCTATTCATGTGTTCTGCCTATTTAACTGGATTATTTTTCTTTTTGGGTGTTGAGTTTGGTAAGTTCTTTATAGATTTTGGATACTAACCCTTTATCAGATATATCATTTGCAAACTTCTTGGAGCCTGATGTGGGGCTCGATCCCAGGACCGAGCCCAGCATCATGGCCTGAGCTGAAGGCAGATGCCTAACAACTGAGCCACCCAGGTGCCCCTGTAGGTTGCCTTTCAGTTTCATTGATTGTTTCTTTCACTGTGAAGAACCCTTTTTTTTTTCCCCTTGATGAAGTCCCAATAGTTCATTCTTGTTTTATTTCCCATTTATAGCCATTATTTTAGTTTTCTTTGCCAGCAAGTACTGAATCAAGGGGCTGTGTGTGTGTGTGTGTGTGTGTGTGTATGTCAATGACCGCTTGTCCTGAGATACATCTGAGATTCATCCCACTTGTTAACTAGCCTCAGACTTCAGCACTGGATGCCAGCATCACAGTCAGTATGCAGGTGCCAAGAGGCATCATTATGGAAATGAGAGGAGCCAGAGGGTGGTACAGAGTATCATTCCTGCAGATCTGATGCATGTGCTCCCAAAATAGGAAGTTACTTATGGTCCTACTTTCTGTATCTATTGTAGATGTCATCTGGTAAGAATGAAGAGAACCTCAAATATCAAATATTTATCTAGGAAAAAAAAAAAGACTGAGTTATCCATAGTGACTATATTATTAAATGAGACAACAGTTACTGATTGGAATATCAATTTTCTTTCCATACTACCCTTTTCCAGTGTCCAGTATGGTAGATTACTATTAATGAGAAAAACATATGAAGAAAGATTATCTTTGATTATCTAAATGCTTCTCCGATAAATGCATTTTGGTAAATAGATTCATATTAATGCAGTCTTCCCAAACACAGAAAGAAATTGTTCTGTTCTATTTTTAACAATTTCATTAAATGAACTTTAAAGTTAAAATTATAGATAGTTTGAAGAAAAAAGTATCATAAGAAGAAATGACTTTTAAAGAGAACACGTAAAATTGAACATAATCTGACCACTTACAGAACTCTTCATCCTTTCTTCTACTTACTTGTTTAATATTAGTTTACTTTAAAAAAATGTTGCAGAATATAGGAAATTATTTTGCTATATACTTTTATCATTGTCTAATTATGATTACAAGTAGAAATTATTTAATCTTCTTATCAGTTCACTTGCCTTTATTATAATCAAGAAATGTAGAGTTAATTGTTTATTAAAAGATGCCTCTAAGAAATGCCCTCTTGTGGATGTTCGAGGGTAGCTGAGTAAGGTGGGTTTATTGGTAAATTCAGCAATCTAATAACTCAGCATTTTGATTTTTCTGAATGCTCTGTAGTTCCTTCCTATGCAACATGCTGCTGTGTTTGTGAGTCTTTTCTGAGCACCTGAGCAAATCCTGCTATCCTATTAATTTGAATAGCCCCTCATTTCACATGTCAGATCATTTATCTGACATTCTCAATTCAACCTTCTCTGGAAACTGGGATGGTGGTATGCATATTTGAAATCCACAGATAAATGAATTAATATATTGATTCAATAATTCTGTTTTTGCTAGACATGCTAATAGAGTAACTTCGAATTTTGCCCTAAGCACCTGGTGCAGGTACTAATATGTAAATAAGCAAAAGAGCAGATCCCAAAAGAAAACGGCAGTGACAGCTCACAGGAAGTTGTATCCCAGCATGATGAAGAGCTGGTTGCATCTCATTTTAGCTGTAGGACAGAAAAGCATGTTATAGGTCTGTGAGAATGAGGCAAAGGAAAGGTTAATTCTTATAAGCTCATCTTTCTCAACACTAACTGATTAATGATGAAATGCACTAGAATTATTTAACTTATGACTATATAGAGTTTCAAATTTGCATTTCTCCCATAATTTGAGAATAATCCTATAGATGACACACAGGAAGACCTCTTCTACAATAAAGTTACTTAATTTAAATTAAGGTATTCAATTTAAATTACATTAGTTCTATTTAATGACTTTTCAACTGTAGCTTAGTATTTTAAATGCTTGAGGGTAGAGAACAATGGAGAATAAGAAGTTCCAGGAGAAAGGATAAGGGGCTACAGAAATATGCTATTGTATGTTTGCTGCAGTGAATTCTTAATAATTGTTATAAGCCTGAGCATCAATATAAATTGAACACAAATCCAGAGATGAATTTGATAGGACTTTCAATTTTGTGGTGATATTAGATTTATCACTGAAGCAAACATTTATCTAGCACCTGCTATGTGCCAAACACTATAAGAACATGTTGGAAACAAAAGATGAGTGAGACAAAGACATTGCATTCAAGGAACTACAGCAGAGTAGGCGAGAGAGACCCCTAATAATGCTTACCAGGCATCAGGTTTTATTCTTAGAGTTTAATGTGAATCAACCTATTTGATTCTCACCCTTATTCTGTGCAAGAGATATTTTACTCCAGTCTTAACAGATGAGGAAATTGCGATACTGAGTACTGAGGTTAGCTTGTTCAAAGTTTGCCTGGTGATTCTACTAGCCAGGAAAGGTGAGGCTGTGCCGCTTTATTTAAGAAATAACAGGATCATAAGGGTTTAAAGAATAATGGTCTATCAGATCTATTTCCTTTTTTTTTTTTTTAAGATTTTATTTATTTATTTGACATAGACACAGCGAGAGCGAACACAAGCAGGGAGAGTGGGAGGGAGAAGCGGGCTGCTGTGTGGCTCAATCACAGGCCCCTGCACTGAAGGCAGATGCTTACTGAATGACCCTCCAGGTGCCCTTTTGGGTCTATTTCTTGCGCCTGCGTCCTACTTTCCCATGGTTCAGGAAGTCCTCTTCAAAGCGGGGGCTCGGAGATCTGGGTTGCTTCCATACTGCAGCTACTGTACTGCAGCCCTAGCATCCACGACGCCTAGTTCTCAATGCCATCATGGAGGGTTGAGGGAGACTAAGGGGATTGCTTAAGGGAATGATGACCAGCCCTGGAATTGGTGAACATCATTTCCCTCATACCATTAGACATCTCAGTCACATCGTTTCAATTTGGTATAAAGGAATCTGGAAAATGTAGTTGCCTCGTGCCTTCCTGGGAGGAAATGGATCGGTGAATGTCAGACAAGTCTCTGCCACAGTGAATGAGTAGCCCAGCCAAGTCGTCAACTTAGACGGACTTACAGGGCCATGCTCTTCACCACTAACTTTTCCTTATGAGGGAACATTTGTAATGACGTGTGTTAAGTAAAGCTAAGTAGGGAAATAAATGTGAGAGTGCAAAAGGAGGGCACTTCGTAGTTAGCAAGCCTTTATCAAACTCCTACCACAATCGCATGTAACACAACAAAGTTTGGCCTTTGTTCTGAGTGCGCAGATGACCTGTTAACACTGCACTTCGTTGGTGTACCTGGGTGACTCAGCGCGTTGGGCATCTGCCTTCAGCTTAGGTCATGATCCCAGAGTCCTGGGATCAAGCCCCAGATGGGGTTCCTTGCTCAGAGGGAGACTGCTTCTCCCTCTCCCTCTGCTGCTCCCCCTACTTGTGTTCCCTTATTCTCTCTCTCTCTCTCTCTCTCTCTCTGTCAAATAAATAAATAAATAATCTTAAAAAACAAACAACCCCCCCCAAAACCACTGTACTTTGTTATAATGAAGTTGAAGTATTTCTTTGTAAAGGGAAAATAATTTTTCATAACTTTGTTATATTGTTCTTTATATATCTCACCCCAAAAAAGGGAATAAACTCTCCATCCTTTTTAATCTTATTCAACTTGAAAACTAAAATAAAATTTACACATGAAAAATAAGCATTTCTGAAAAACCAATAAAATTTAAATGCACATTAACTTAATATGACAAGTAAGATTGCTTTGCTGAAATTAAATTGCAGTTCCCATTGTGACTACGATTTTGATTGCTTTGTTGCTGGTTCCTTTGATTTTTGGCATGATCCAACTGCTGGTTGCCCTCTGTGGCTTCAAATTTCCTACCATTTTTTCCTATTATAGTAAGTGGGAAGCATTCCCTCATGTAGCCCTTCCTAGTAGCATTTGGCGTTCATTCGGCTTTGGCGCAAAATATAGTATTTACAAGTAAAGTTGGGCTCTGTCTTGTATTTATTTGCCTGTGTCATCTAAAGTAGAACTGCCTACAGGCAACTTCATTATAAATATAAATGCAAACACGGGCACTAACATTGTCTGACAGAACTCACAAATGTAATGGATATCCTTTTCATTGGGAACTTGGCAGATTTCTAAGCACACTTGGGAACATACAGGGACCTGTGAACAAATTGATAAGGAAGGCCTTCGGGGTGGCTCTTTAAAACCAGAGAAATAGCTTCTCTTGTTTTTATTAAAGAAATAATGGAGAAGAGTCTCTACAGAAGACTTGGAGCAGCTCTAGCTTTTGATCGTTGGACGAGGCTACATGTAATCTCAGCCAGCCTGGAATTTGATTCTTCATTTCCAATCCTGGCACTTTATTGTACCTGATTTGTAAACTTTGTGCTCATTTGACATAAAATATTTCCTGAAATACATATGAAAAAGTAAAACATGGGTTTGTTGCGTTGACATTGTTAAATTGATAAATTATAAACAAGGCTAAAACCTGAGATTTTGATGGACACCTGAAGTAACAGAAATTTCTAGTCTAATACAAGTTCAGGGTCTTTTATGTTTAGGGATCCGAATTTCCTGAGAGCAAAATAATGTATTATTGAATGAAATAGGAGTTCAAGCCCAAATGTGAATTTAAAGCAAGTACCTCCATTTTATTCTTCTTTTCCCTCAGTTTCTGTTGTACTTTTTTTTTTTTTTAATACCTTCCCCTCTCCTACCTTCCCTTTCTCTTACTCCTCCCTTTCTCTTTATTTACTTTCATCTGTAAGCAGGGATTACGAAATACATATTATTTGTCAGGCCTTATGCTAAGTACAGGTGATTCACAGATGCAAAGGAAGCAGTCTTGAATTTCAAAGAAATTGTGGTCTGTTAGGGAAAGTAGATGGAAAAATAATCCCTAAGGCACTGAAGGGATGAGCTGAGTTCTATATTGCCTAGGGGAGGAAACAGCTAAATTTAAGTAGGAACAATTAAATGAAGGTCAGGAGGGTAGATCAAAAGGGCTGCTAAGACCTGTCTTTTTCTTTAAGAATGGGTAGGCTACCAGGTGGCTGTGGAGATATTGGGGAGAATGACACTGTAACACACGATATAGACTAAAGAGTTATATGAACACATGGGGATTGGCTTTTACACAGATACCCTGTAGTTCTGTCCAACCCATTATTGATGGTATTGTACCTTCGTGTCCATTAAAAACACCTGAAATAGTTCATAAACAAGGAGTGATCTAAATCCTCTCCCCAAAGAGTCTAATTAGATCCATATCCCAAGACTGAGAAATCAGCATTTTATTTATTTTTTTAAAAATATTTTATTTATTTATCTGACAGACAGAGATCACAAGTAGGCAGAGAGGCAGGCAGAGAGAGAGGAGGAAGGCCTCCCTGGGATCATGACCTGAGCCGAAGGCAGAGGCTTTAACCCACTGAGCCACCCAGGCGCCCCAGAAATCAGCATTTTAAAAAACTCTGGCTGTTTCTGGAGCAGGTGACCAGGGACTGTAGATTTATAAACTCTGCCACTTTTTTTTTTAAACTCTACCATATTTTGGGTTGCAATACATTGAGAGGCCTGTCTTTGTGGTGGGGTGTGAGGCCCAATACAGTTAAATCACTCTGCACGAGAGAGGAAGAAGCTTCCAGTGGGAAGAGGCTGCGAGAAACACATTTACGGAGATATAACAGGGAAAAGAGCAAAATCTCTAAGAATTTGAGAAATGGGAGTATTTCCTGAAGTGAAATGAAGTGGGAAAAATTAGGAGAGTCAGTGTAGGGCCAAGGATGAAGAATTTCTAAGAACAGGAATTTATAATGGTTGATTTGAAGGTTGTGTGTGGGTGTGTGTGTGTGTGTGTGTGTGTGTGTGGTTTTTAAATCAAAACCTCCTTTGCTCCACCAAAGGTTTAGCAGAGACCACTGCACATACATAGTTTGCTTTGTGTGAGCCTTTTTTTTCCCCAAGAAATTGAGAAAGATGCTCAGTGAGTGACGTGCTAGACCTAACCTACACCTGCATGGATGACCCAATTTTTAAAATTTCAAGGATTTTGTGAGATGATTGTTAAATATAAGCATTGCTAAAATTTAACATATCTAAGCTTATGAGCAAGTAAATAACACCAAAAACTAAGTTAATAAATTATGAGCATATATCACTTTTTAACTATTCTACCATGTTGTTCTGTTATCATTACTTTAAAGATTATTGATGTCAATTGTATCTATCAATTGTATGTCTTTTCCCAACTCTGCATTCAGTGACCTGATATCTTCAAATCATCATGGTGGGAAAATCTGCAGCATGGAAATTGTCAAACACTACACAGAAGGCAGATTTTTTGCTTTGTTTTGCTGTTCAAGAGCTGGTTTTAAACATTGACCAGCACACCACTGTCTCAGTGGACTATTTTCCTTCTTTCCTCTTTCCTTTTTTCCTTCCTCCTTTCTTTCTCTTTTGCCCATCCAGTATTCATTCTCCTTTCTTATGGCTATAATATGCCTATTTTGCTTCTGGGAATCATCTATACCTACTTGAACTAATGGCCTGTCTACTTTGGATGACATGATGCAGTGGAGAATAGGATTTAGGGTAAACCAATCCACACATTCATTCTATCAGCCACAAATAATTCAAGGAAATGTATTTGACTCAAGTCAGGCTAGTCACAGTCGAAACTTCTGCTTGAAATTCCAGGATTTCTGTTAATCTTGTCTTCTGAATATAAATCTCCAGGGTAACAGCTTAGTGGTTGCTGGAATTAATTTAGGGGCTAAGAGGGAAGATGGCTTGAGAATGAAGCCAAGACTGAAAAAGAAACTACAAGCACAGAAAGTAAAGTGGACCCTGGTTATATCATTTGAGCCCTAGATTAAGTTACATCTGGACTATTCACCTCCTTGAGCCAATAAATTGCTTTTTTTTTTTTTCATTAAGTACACTTGGGAGTGCTTTTTTGCATTAGTTATATAAAACTTTTAACTGAAACAGACTGAGCCTTGTGTTTTGGTCAAAATAGTCCAAAACAGAGAGTTTGTATCGGCTGGTGAGATAATCCACAAACTGGAGGAGGAAGAGTTCAAAGTCTATGGAGATGGCAAGGATACATACATGTGTGGAAAAAACAGAGCTTTCAGGTTTGACAACTGGTAATGATCACGCTACTTACTATGCCTAACTTTACTCTCCATTAGCTTTTGGCCTTTTAATAGTAGTTACTTTTCATTTTATTCTTATGCAGTTATAGAACCTGTATTTTCTTGGTTTGTTTTATGTATTGTGTCTGAAGAGTTAGTTAAAATAGAAATTTCTTGAAGTCAAATCTGTATCGTTTTGTTTGGGTTTTAACTTGACATCACTGAGTGTTCAATAAATGCTGTTGACTGACACACTCTGGCTTATTGCATCTTAGAGGTATTTTAATTTCAAAATTTTCCTGTATTTCCATTATTTTAGGACTCTTGGAAAATTGTATATTACCCTAAAGTGCTTCGGTGAAAAAATGTATAATAAGTTGGGCAAATTAGATCAATAAACTCTATCTGTGATAACTTATAAAGAAGGAGCTTAGGGGAAATGATAGAAAATAAATTTTCCTATTAAGAAATTCATGCATTAAGTGAGACTTAAAATAGTTTGTTCCTAGGGTGACCTAGGAATTTGTCTCTTATGCTAGTGAAATTATTAATAGTACTCCCTTCTCAATAACATCCAGTTTGAATGATAAATTACATTACCTTGTCATTATTCCAGTAGTTCCTAAATGTGGATGAGGATCTGAATTCTGTGGGGACAGTATTTTTTTAATATAGCATACTTTAAATATATAAAAATAATGTAAAACACAATAACAGTAACCCATATGCCCACAACCAAAATTTGACAAATGTTAAACATTTTACTATATTTTCCTTAAATTTTTTTAAGAAAAAACAATACTACAGTTAGAATTAAAGAATATCTTACCCGAGTTCTACTATCTTATCACCCTTTCTCCAGAAATAACCTTAAATTGTTGGCATATGCCCTGATTATACATGCATTTATAATTTGGTTATGTATATATTAAAGAGTTAGATTATAGTAATTTGCATATAGTTTAGTACTGTATATGGAAAAGTTACTAAAACAAACAAAAGCCACAATATATGCTATTATGGGGACATTTTAAAACATGTGACTATCTGAGCATGTCTCTTGTATATTAACTCAATGCTTTGAGGTTAGGACCGGAAATATATGTTGATGCCAAAATGATTCTATTATTCCAACAGCCTTGGAAAATGTGATTATTGTCATATCCCACACTAATTTATTAATTTAATTATTAATTTATTATTAATTAAATGCTTATTTAAATTTAAAGCATCTAGGGGTGCCCAGGTGGCTCAGTCAGTTGAGCATCCAACTCTTGGTTTCAGCTCAGGTCATAATCTCATGGGTTCTGAGACAGAGCCTGGGCCAGGGGTTGGGGGGTGATAGGGTGGGGAAGAGGGCTTTGTGCTCAGTGGGAATTCTCTCCTTGTACACCTCCCTATACTCGTGTGCACATGTGTGCTCTCTTTCTCTCAAATAAGCTTTTAAAAAATAACTTGGTTTGATGGGCTAGAGATTCAGTATTGAATATGCACACTAAACCCCAGGTATTTCACCCCAAGCTGACATCTGACATCCTAAATAGGTCAATTTTTCAGTTGGATTTTTCAATTCTTTTAAAATATAACCTAGTATAATTTCCCATTATGATTTCAGTATATTAATTTCACATTCGTTTTCAGGGGCGAGATGACCATGGAACTTATACCTATTATTTCAATTCCCAAATGACAGTGAGCCAATTAAATTGTGCAGTAGTTAGCACAAGATGCACAATTAACAGAATTTTTTAATATACTAAAAATTAAATTTAAGAACTACTTAGATGATTAAGAGCTGATACATATTTATATTTTAAAAAAGGCCCAAAACATTTTGGAAACCATTAACTGGTTCAGAGACTAAATGTAGAGCGTATGCTCTTGACATAGTGAATAAAGAAAGGATGCTAGGGAAAGCCTCAACAATGGGCTTTTAGAATAGAAATAATTAAAATAGAATATAAAGCTATAAACCTAAGTAAGTTGCAGATTCCTGATATGCACTGAAAGGTATCTTATTTCAAAGAGTTTACTAAACTTATTGAAATCATTATGGTATCCTATATTTGACTTCCTTAATCATTGACTGTTTTGTCTTTCTTTAACCAAAATCAACTCATCTGGTGTGCTATGAGTATGTGAGTGTTTATACAATTGTCCTTGAGCCCTAAAGGGAATTTAGGATTCATTTCTTATAATGGTACTAATGGTAGAAAACAATTTAGAAGACAAACTTTGAGACTCTGCCAGAAAATTCCAAGTGATATATTTTAAATATTTACATGTGTATTTACATGAGAATTCATTGATAGAGTCTCACCACCATCCTTCATCAATCAGGCATCAATCAGAGTTAATTGGAAAGGCAGGGACACATTCTCAAAATTTCATCAAAAGATTTAATAATGTCATTTTCTGTTTCTAAAAGTTACAATGAATTTGGCACCTCATCTTTTTACTTAGTCTTTTGGAGTCTCAAGATAATAGAAAGGGAATAATGGAATGGATAGGATAATTTGGGAAGAAATTGTGTTTGCAACCACGCTATCAAATAAATCACCCTCTAAGGGAGACAACAATAGAAAAGATTTTGGCTCTAGCAATTGGATAAAGATAAGCATTCAAAATGAGACAACCAGGGCTAGGGTAGATAATAGCTTGTCCATCAGGGGCAATGTTGCCAATTAATGCTAATAGCATATAGAATTTCACAATATTGCTGCTGGCCATGCTTAGAATATTGTTAACGTCAGTATGCCTATCCTTTATTAAACATCTAGAATGAATAGGTGGGGAAAAATTGAATCAAAGCTTCTTTATTGAAGGTAAAGGAGATTTTAATGAGAATCAGTCTAAAAGAAATGTTTTAGAAGAAAACAGAGATGGTTTCACATTTTTCTTGATTATGTAGAGAGTTCTCAGTTGTGGGCTGACAAAAGTTTTGACCCCATTAATCTACTAATTAAATATTACAAGTGCCTGGGCCTTTTGGAACACCAGAGATAATAGAAGTGTTAAGACAGTTGAGGCCACTGCCAGTTAAAGTACCCCTTGGTAAGCATACAGGATGCTATGTGAGCATGAAAGAAAGTTATTTAACTCAGACTTGAGGGTCAGGAAATGCTTTCCAGAGAGAGACACCCAACTGAACTGAAAGAAAGGTTTTGAGTTAAGCTAAAAGAATGATGATGCCAGCATTAAGATTCCTGGTAAATTTAACAGCATACACAAAGACCTGTAACAAGGATAATATGCTTAGATAACTAAAAGAAGTTTACTTTGATGGAATCCTATGAGAAGCAGCAATTCAAAGTAGTTAGGGACATAGCTGATAAATCATGCAATCGTAGAAATTTGAATTTTATTATAGAAACTCTGAATAGATATTGAGGACCAGGCATGATCAGGCTTGGGTTTTAGAGAGATTTCTTTTGGGAAAATGATTAAGTGAAGACACAACTGGAGGCAGGTGGGGATTTCAGTGGTCCAGGTGAGTCTGGACAAAGATAGTGACAGGCAGGAGTACTAAGAAGATTTGACAGATTTCAGGGATAGTGCTGATAGACCTGGGTGATTAATTGGATGAGGTCAATGATGAGGGAGCAAAAGGAATGAAGAGTAGCATCTGCTCCACATTGAATGTTTGTGTAGGTAGGTGGTACTATAATAGAGAGGTGCCCTTGAATGCAGTAGAAATTGTTGAAGCAGAAGATTATTTGAGAACATTAAAATTAAGTATAAGTCAAATCTTTATGACAGGAGTTAGTGCATTTAGAATCTGATGTTCATAGGAGTTTCTTGAGCTGCAGTTAGTTTGATGAGAATCACTAAGATCTAGATATTAACTAGAATTGTTAAGAGGGAGTGAGATGTCTCAGGATACAAAAAGAAAGATGAAAGCTCAGCAAAGAGTTCTCCCAAGATAAACTAACAGAAAAGCATTTCTGAAAAAGGAAAATTGCAGGGATTTGTCATGAAGAGTTGAAGTTACAAAATGTCAGAAGGATCAGGACATGGAGAGAGATTTGTTTGTTACAGGGTGGGGCTGCCACACAATGGGATGGGAAGGGAGGGGTCGGTTAGATATGGGGACACATTGAGTTGCAACAACTAAATCAATTTATGTTTATGATACTAACCTCAGAGCAGGAAGCATGTTGAGATTACCGGACCCCATGTGTTGAAAGGAGTACTTCCAGTGGTTTCCTGGCAGGTGAATTTGATGTCCTGGTCTCCTACAGATGCTTTATTTTCAGAAACTATGTTGACATTTGATCAACACAGAGCTAGAATTCTGATAAAAAGAATCAATTTCATATTTTCCATTGGTGTGGTTTCAATATTTCAATAGTCACAGTCTAAAGGGTGTGTCTTTTTTACAGAAGAATGGGATAGCAAAGCCATCAAGCATCAGATTTCAGAGATTTAGTCAGTCCTACCAATTTTTAAATTTAAGGATTTAAATGATTCTATTAGAAATTATGACTCCCATAGTTTCCTTCTTTCTGTTTATAACAATACAAAATAAAGATTGGTATTTTTGTTCTTTACTTCGTATTTAGTACTAGGACTAGGACTAGTACTTAGTACTCTTAGTATTTAAAAAAAAAGATTTACTTATTTATTTTAGAGAGCGAGAGAGCAGGAATGAGAGGGACAGAAGGAGAAGGAGAGAGAGAGAATCTCAAGCAGACTCCACATGAGTGTGAAGCCCGACTTGGGGCTCTGTCTCACAACCATGAGACCATGACCTGAGCCGAAACCAAAAGTCAGATGCTTAACTGATTGCACCACCCAGCTGCCCTACTCTTAGCATTTTTGCCAAAATTTTATGAAATATGTGAATTTTAAAATCACCATTCTTCAGGAACATGTATTTTTTAAAAAGTAATAATAATTGTCACCCAAGAATCCTTTTTGTTGTGCTGCTCTTTGAGAATCTGAGTAATAATGATACTGGAAAATATATGGGAACAGAAGTTTAATAATGACAGTTTTAGTTCCTAAAATACATTATCTTTGAAGATGAGATCTGCTTCCACATTTAAAAAAAAAAAGTCTTTATAAATCCTTTTTAGATTATAATTCACACTTTGATCTTACATTCCAGTTTATCTTTTGAAATGTGCATTGTCGTTGACAACAAACTGTACTGCCTATCATAGCTTAAATCAAAGGACTTATTATTTCTATTATCTGAGAATTAGGCATGAATTTATGGGAGATAAAGATACTTGTGTTTTCAGATCAGTCGTCACAGCAACAAGTACTAGAACTGATCTGTGAAACTAATGAGATTCTGACAAATATTTTCACTGAAAATTAATATTTTGTTTTGCTCTTTAGAATAGGCTATATTTTTGTTTCCTCCAGTATATTTAAATGAACTCTTCTGTTCCTTGCAAGAAGCATTGAAAGATTATGTAAGAGATTACATACTAATATTTAGACCCAACAAATTTCTTATTTTTTTTTTCTTGGTATATAAATTAGGACAGAAACCCACTGTGCCTGACCAAAGTAAACCTGAAGTGCAAAAACCTAATGGCTTATTTTTTTTCTTATGTAAAGTTAGATGCAAGTCAAGCAGCCTTTTTTATCTTCAGGCTGCACCATGTGGATCTCATAGCACTCAGGACACAGTGCTAAGGAAGAGGAACACCAGTGGTGAACAGCTTTGGCCAGGAAGGATCTTTGCTTACTTTTGTTTACGGTCCATTGACCAGAACAGGTTAAATAACTGCAACTTATCTATAAAAAGGATGGAGAAAGCAGAGGATAAACCAAGAAGTACTGAGCGCTGATTGCTTTGGTCACACTATAGGAATCCTAGAACGGGAGAATAGTTGAAGAATCCAGACTCTGGAAAGCCTGAAACAAAGGAATCTGGGAAACTAGAGATCTCTGAGGAAGGAAGGAAGTCCTTGGAGAACACACACCTTTCTGCTCTCTTCTGACTCTTTTTTGCTTGGATCATTCATTCACTCATGTAATTATAATTGTTTATTACTTATGTTATTAAACTGATTTATAGGAACTTTGTATATATACCAGATATGAGTTCTTTTAAAATTATGTGTTGCCTATATACCTTTGTATTCTTTGACTTGGTATTTCACTACCTTAATTTATTAATAAATTAACTAATTTGATGAACTGATATTCTTAATTTTATCATTTTCCCTGATAGTATTATCTGTAACTTATTTAAAAGCTATTTTTATATGAGAATATGAAAATATTCTTTTATATTATTTTCCCAGTTTTTTATTTCCCTTTTATATTTATGTCCATAATCTCCATGAAACACTTTTTTTTGTAGGCTGTGAATGTAAATCTAATTTTTCTTTTAACTTTTAAGAATATCCAATTTCCCAGCATCATACACTGAGAAGAGTATCCTCTCTTCATTGCTCTACAGTGAAGAGTATCCTCACTTCGTTATTTATTTTATTTATTTATTTATTTATCTATTTATTTATTTAAGATTTTATTTATTTATTTGACAGAGAGAGATCACAAGTAGACAGAGAGGCAGGCAGAGAGAGAGAGAGAGAGAGAGAGAGAGAGGGAAGCAGGCTCCCTGCTGAGCAGAGAGCCCGATGTGGGACTCGATCCCAGGACCCTGAGATCATGACCTGAGCTGAAGGCAGCGGCTTAACCCACTGAGCCACCCAGGTGCCCCTATTTATTTATTTTTAAAGATTTTATTTATTTATTATTAGTCTTTCATTTGAGAGAGAAAGTGAGAGATAGTGTGAGCAGAGGCAGGAGAGAGGGAGAAGCAGGCTCCGTGCTGAGCAGGATCATGGCACTGGATCCCAGGACCCTGAGATCATGACCTGAACCGAAGGCAGACACTTAACCAACTGAGCCACCAAGATGCCCCTACAGTGTAGGTTTTTTTTTTTTTAAATCAAGTCTTCTGGGACGCCTGGGTGGCTCAGTTGGTTAAGTGGCTGCCTTCGGCTGGGGTCATGATCCCAGCGTCCTGGGATCGAGTCCCACATTGGGCTCCTTGCTCAGCGGGGAGCCTGCTTCTCCCTCTGCTTCTGCCTATGCTCACTCTCTCTGACAGATAAATAAATAAAATCTTAAAAAAAAAATCAAGTCTTCTTTTAAATATGCACAGGTCTTTATTTTTTTTTTCAATTCTGTTATATTATTCTATTTTTCTATCATCATGCCAATGTTACACATAGTAATACAGCTTTGTAAGTCTTAAAATCTGGGGAGGCAAGTTTTACTAATTGTCTTCTTCAAGGGTTCTTTTGGCTGTTATTGGCCTGTAAATTTTCTGTTTAAATGTCAGATTCAGTTTGTCCTATCATACACACACACACACACACACACACACACACACGTACACACACACATTCTATTGAGATTATTGGGAATGTGTTAAATCTATGGAAACTAGTTGATAATGGGCACCTTTAAAAAATTAAATCTATAAATATATGAACAAGGTATATCCTATTATCTTATGGTCTTTTATTTCTGTCAATGAAAGTTCACAATTTTCTTAATAGAGGCCTTGCACATCTAATGTTACATTTATTCCTAGGTACTTGACTACTAATTTTTTTGTTGTTGTATTATGTTAGTCATCATACAATACATCATATTATAGTTTTTGGTGTAGTGTTCCAAGATTTATTGTTTATGTATAACACCCAGTGCTCCACGCAATACATGCCTTCCTTAATACCCATCACAGACTCACCCATCACCCTACCCACCTCCCCTCTAAATCCCCCAGTTTGTTTCTCAGAGTCCATAGCCTTTCAGGGTTTATCTTTCCCTCTGATTTCCCCCCACTTCATCTTTCCTTTCCTTCTTCTAATGTCCTCCATGTTATTCCTTATGTTTCATAAGTAAGTGAAACCATATGGTAATTGACTTTCTCTGCTTGACTTATTTCACTTAGTATAATCTCCTCCAGTCCCATCCATGTTGATGCAAAAGTTGGGTATTCATCCTTTCTTATAATTGAATACTAATTTTTAGATGATTTTCTATGATATTCTCTGTAATGGTATATTTTTATAGACATTCTATCAGATTAAGAAATTTTCCTTCTATTCCATTTTGCTATAACTTGGATTTTATTAAATGTTTTTGTATGTATTAAGATATATGATTTTCTCTTTATTAATGAAGAAAAATACATTTTTGAGCCTACCTCATAGTCTTGGAATTAAATGAACTTGGTTTTAATGTTTTACCATTTTTTACATTATTGTTTTCAGTTTGCTAATACTTTGTTTAGGATTTTTGCTTGGGGTTGCGATTGGTCTTTAACTTACTCCTTTTACTATTCTTCTCACCTTTTTTTTTTTTTTTAATTTACAGTTGGCCAAGCTCATTAGGTGAATTTTATTCTAATCTTTGAAAAAGAATGTGTATTGGTATTACATTTTTCTTAAGTGTTTGGTAACATTTATCAGAGAATCTCTCTTGGCACAGATTTTCTCATTCAGTTTTAATTTATCAATCCAGTGTCTTTCATAGTTAAATAACAATTCAGATTTTCTATATCTTTTGTGTCATTTTTTTATAAATTATGAAATTACCATGAACTTAATATATATACATTTGAAATCAATTTAGTTATAAAATTGTTTATAAGTTCCTCATTATTTTCCTAGTAACATAGGATCTGTCGTGAGGACTTTTCTAAGCCCCAACCTGAGTATTTGTAGCTTCTCTCCTTTTCTTGTCCTTCAACTTCACTAGAGGTTTGTAGATTTTATGTTTAGTGGTTGATTTTTGTTTGTTTTGTTTGTTTTTTCCAGATAAGCTACTTTTGACTTTGTGGGCCCTATGATATGTAATATTATATATAATAAGTTATTATATAATATATATATTCTACTTTAGCTATGTTCTATTATTTATTTATTTTTTTACTTTATTTCAGTCTGTTTTGTTCTTTGTTTTCCAATTTTTAGATGAATGCTTGACTCACTTTTTCCTCTTTCTTAACATATGCATGCCTGTTACGTGTTTTCAGAAGAAACACACGCTCAAGTGGTGCCTGGGTGGCTCAGCTGGTTAAGCAACTGCCTTCGGCTCAGGTCATGATCCTGGAGTCCCAGGATTGAGTCCCACATGGGGATCCCAGCTCAACAGGGAGTCTGCTTCTCCCTCTGCCTCTTCCCACTCTCGTGTACTCTCTCTCATTCTCTCTCTCAAATAAATAAATAATTAAATATTAAAAAAAAAAGAAACACATGCTCAAAAGAACCCATTTTAGTTCATTTCCTTTTAAAAAAATATTTCAGATTTCTTTTTCTTCAAATTTATCAGGAGTGACTGAAATAAAAAATATAATTGAGTCACATCTCAATGGAAATAGCTTTAAGGGACAACTGGTCAGATGAATATTATTGCTTCCCATATTCAAGCAGTAAATAGTTACTATTGATAAATAGCTAGCTGTCTGTCTGGAATGCTTAAGATACGTTATATAATACGACATGACTATTGGGGGGCATTAGGAAATAACTTATGTGAAATTCTTAATTTCGTCATATAAGATGAGCACAAAGGCACTCGCTTGTGCCCCTGAGGACGTTGGACCTTGCACCTTTGAAAAAAGCTTTGGCTCCTTCATCATGAGCAACCTTCCTCCAGCAGTCAAGCACGTCAGTTCCTTTGTCTCCTTGCTGCATTATCATTTGACAATGAACAGTGTTCCAACCAAGCAACCACTGTGGCAAATTTTTACAATCATCCAGCTGATAAAGATATGTGTATTCTTGGGATCTGGAAGCACTCCCTTTGCAGTGTCATAGATACCCAAGGAGGCAGCTTGGGTAGATAACGCCATTAAAGCCATAGTGCAGGCCCTTAATCATATCACATTTGCAGATCTCAACCAGGTAGTCATCTGAGAATCCCTTTCAGCCCCAGCTTTGCCCACATCAACTGGTAGACTGGTACGGGCAAAATTAAGAGGATAAACAAAACACAAGTGTGTGGCCCCAGCAGCACCACCTGATGTCAGATTTCCTGTGAATTATCACCAAATCTTGGTTCTCTTGTCCACACCATCCAGGAAGATCTGCTTGATTTATCTTTGAAGGCAAAGTTGAGAGCTTGGGTGGAGAAGTATCTAATGATGTTGACCAGGTTACCATGCTAGAAGGACAGGGCTTCCTGCTCCTTGGGGTTGTGAACCATGCCATCCATAATGCTCTTGTATTGCTTATCTGCAGTGATTTGCTTGTGGGAATGCTACACCTGTAGCAGCAGCTTGACCCACTGGAAGGATGCTACCATGGACTTGGTGATGGGCAGGGCCACTCTACCTTCTAGGAAGTCCTTGGTGAAGTTCAAGGTCCCTGGCATCTGTCACGCTGAAAGGAAAAAGGAGGTGGGCAACTCAGGTACTGCAATAGACACCAGCTGGGACTCTAGGACTCAGCTTCTGATTCTGATATCTAATATTTTCATTTTCAATAATATCAACATATGTTTTAATTTTTTCCATTATGATTTCCAAACATTTGGATATTTTTAGTTACTTTTGTTATTGATTTCTAGTAAAAGTTGATTATGGGCAGAAAATAAACTTTTCAATTCTTTGAAATATTTTGAGACTTGATTTATAGACCAGTACACAGTCAATTTTGTTTTGTTTTTGAAGTTTTTATTTATTTATTTCAGAGAGAGGGAATGAGTGGGAGGATGGGCAGAGGGGGAGGGAGAGGGAGAGAGAATCTCAAGCAGACTCAGCACAGAGACCTGGCACCCAACACCCTTCCATCATACAACCCTGACCTCATGACCCCACAGAAATCAAGAGTCCCACACTTAACTGACTGAGCCACCCAGGCACCCCTACAGTCGATTAAAAAAAAAAAAGATTTCATATGTGCTTGCCAGTAGATGCATTCTGCAGTTAGCTGTTTAATTATCATGGTTGTACAAATATTCTGCTTTCCCTCAGTTCTTCCATTTATATCTAGAGAGAAATATTAAAAGCTTCCACTGTCATCATAGATTTTCCATTTATCCTTGTACTTATGTCAATATTTGCTTTTCAATATTCAAGTATAGTTATCAGATTTAAGAAATTAAAATGTTTATGTGGTCCTGGTGAATTGAACTCTTATTATTATGAAGTGATCCTCTTGATTTCTAATAATGCCTTTGCCTTAATACTGATGTCTACTGATATTAATATATCCAAGCCAGCAATCTGTTGCTCTTTGTATAATTATTTTTTCTAGCATTTAACTTACAAATCTATATCCTTTATGTCTAAATTATTAATGTTTAAATATTTTTCCATAAACAATAAGGATTTACAAAAGGCAACTGATAATTTTTAAAAAATAGAATATTGACTTTTTATATTTAAAGTAATTTTTGATATTAGACTTTATAGTTTTTTATCACAACATGTTTTCATTTGTTCTGCTTCTTATTTCTTTTCTTCCCCCCCCTTTTTTTAAACCATTGCATTTTTTACCCCTGCTGGATTAGTTTAAATTTATAAAATCAATTTCTCTTTAGTTGTTATTACAGATATTACCATATGCTCCCACGACTTATCAGAGCCTTAGGCTGATAAATTGTTTTACTCTTCCCAGATAATATAAGGACAATAGAGCAGTTTAACTTCCATTAAACCCCACCAGCCATGGTTGTACTACATTTACTATACTCTTTCTCTCTCACAGATTGTTTTTCTGCATGAAAAACTTTCTTTGGTATGTTGTTAAGGTTAGGGCTGCTGGGGGTAAATTCACCCAGTTGTTTGTTTGTTTGTTTTTGCTTTTGTTTTCCAATCTCAAATTGTCTTTGTCTATCCTCATCCTTGGAAAGTATTTTCCCCAGGTACTGAATTTTAGGTTGGTAAGTTATTTTCTCTCAGTCCCTTCAGAGAAAACTTTATTACATTTGGTTTCTATTTTTGCTCTTGAGAAGTCAGCTAAACATCTAATTGCTCCCTTTTTGGAGGTAATCTTTTTTTTTTTTCCCCTCAGTAATTGTTTCTACCATTTTGTCTCCCCCACCCCCGGTAGTTTTTATGTGGTATGGTATGTGTAGATTTCTTTTCATTTACCTGCTGGAGATACAATAGACTTCCCATTCATAATTTCACCAAAAATTTCATACCACATTGTATTCTCCAAGATCCTAATTAAATCCTTGTTACAACTTTTATCTTTATCCTGTGTTTTCTCTTTGTTATTTCTTACTCTTTTGATGCTTTGTAGCTTCATTTGTTTAATTTCTTATTTTTTCCCTTAAATTAACTCTTTCCAGTTGTCTCAGTCTGTTGACTGTAGCATTTATCATACTATTCTAGAAATTCTATTTGATTTTTTTCAGATCCATTCAATCATTTTATATAATTTTTAGCTTCTTGCTTAAATATTCAAGTGTGACACTCCTATTTATTTACTTATTATTATTTTAAAACGATTTTATTTATTTATTTGTCAGAGAGAGAGAGAGAGAGAGCACAAGCAGGGGAAGCTGTAGACAGCAAGAAGCAGGCTCCCTGCTGAGCAAGGAGCCTGATGCTGGACTTGATCCCAGGATCCCGGGTTCATGACCCAAGTCGAAGGCAGATGCTTAACTGACTGAGCCATTCAGGCATCCCTTTACTTATTATTTTTTTCTTTAATATTTGTTTATATATTTGACCAGAGAGATAGAAAGAGAGACAGCAAACATGAATGGAGGGAGGGAGAGAGGGAAAGGGAAAGAATCCTCCAACTGACTTCCTGCTGAGCACAAAGCCCTATATGGGGCTTGATCTCAGGACCCTGAGATCCTGACCTGAGTTGAAATCAAAAGTTGGACCCTTAACTGACTGAGCCACCCAGGTACCCCCCTCTTTATTTTTAAACATCGCAGGCATAGCTGTTTTACAATTTAGTCACAAGTGACTCCAGTGTTCGAGTTCTTCTGTCTCTGTGTCCTCCCCCAATCTCTCTGCTTAGTTGGGAAAAAAAAAAAATATATATATATATATACATATATATATATGTATATATATATATGTACATATGTACATATATATATATATAGAATAAATTTTTTGATGATAAGATATTGTTTTCTTCCTTCAAGAATTATTCTAGACACATAAGGACACTAGTAAATCAGTTTTTCCTTCATCTAAATTCAGATTCAAGGTTTTCTGGTCGACCCAGATGATTTGAATATTAGGTATAGTAGGGATAGTTTAATTCTAGTTAATCTTACTTCTGGGGTAAAACCATTTCAGTAGTTGATAGCCGTGGTGGGAATGATTTAGTAGTTCCCCAAGTAGAGACCAAGTAGATCAAGGTTTTTGATCACCTAATCCTGTGAGGCTGTAAAATTTTTAGCCCAGCTTCCTGATTTCATCTTCTGGAAAGGAAAATGACCTTGGAACAAAGGCAGCTTGAATGTAGGTCTAACTTCTTTCTCTGAATTCCAAAACATCTGGTTTTACTCAACCTGCTAATTCTTACCAACTTATTCTTATCTAGTAAAACTAAGAATTTTGTTTTTAATTTGTCTTACTTGTAAAGTTGCTTTCAGCAGGAAGGTTGGTCACAATTACCTAGATGCTCATTATTAAAAGTGGAATTATTTTGGACATTTTAATTTTTCCTTTTGTGAAGTGATCAGGCATTACAGGGACTCATTGTTATATAGGGATCTTAGACACAGTTTGTGTCCTTGCAAGGACCCAGGTCCTTAACTTCTGCTTCCATAGGCCAGTGAAATCTATCACAGGAAAAGCATTGAACCATTGAATCAAGATCAGAGTCAATAGCCCCTAAGACTATAATGGTATCTCCTAGTAAATTTGTCTGTTGTTTCATATTCCTTCTCTACTTATTCACAAAGGGAATCCTTCCTGCTTTTCCTTTCTTCCTCCACCTATCGCTCCCTTTTCCCCTCCTTCCCTCCATCCTTTCTCTCTCCTTCTTTTTTTCCTTCCTTTTCTCCTTTCAAATAATTCATACTCCAGGAAAGTATTCTTCACAGACCAAAATATCTAGACACTTGAGTAGTACAACACTGTCAGGAGAAAGGTAGCAAATCGTTAGATTCTTATATCATGAAAGATGAATTTTTGGAATAGGGTATGGGTGACGCCATTTAGTTAGAAGGGTGATCTTTTTTTTTTTGTCTTTTATTTTAATTTATTTTATTTTTTGCAGTTTAGTTTCACTGGTTAGTATTTGTGCTCTGTGATGGAATGCTAGAGAATAGCATGTATAGGAATGAAGTCATAATCAGTTTGATTAAGGTGAATGGTCACTAAGTTATGGCTTAATATCATGATTGTCATTGTTTTCATGAAATATATGTAGGGGTGATACAAATAGTTACTCTATGAAATGTTCATATACTAGGGACTCTGGTAGAGAGATGGTACACCCTATTTTAATCCTTAGATGTAAATGTCATCTGTTCAAATGGGGATCCTGAAATTCAGAAGTTTAAGTGACTTGTTCAGGTCCAAATTAAGAATGGAGTGTTTCACTTCTCAACCTGGCCAAAGCAATCCTTAAGGAAACCTTACTATTATCTCAGGCTAAAAATTCAGTGTTTGGGTGGTGAAAGTACTATTCTACTGTTATCTGGTAGTGATGGGAGATAGAGGAAAATAGAGAGGCTCAGTCAAAAGTGCTAATAAAACAAATGACTAGAAGTGCATACAGGTAGACCAGTCAGAATGGCTAAAATTAACAAGTCAGGAAATGACAGATGCTGGAGAGGATGCAGAGAAACGGGAACCCTCCTACACTGTTGGTGGGAATGCAAGCTGGTGCAACCACTCTGGAAAACAGCATGGAGGTTCCTCAAAAAGTTGAAAATAGAGCTACCCTATGACCCAGCAATTGCACTACTGGATATTTACCCTAAGATACAAACATAGTGATCCAAAGGGGCACATGCACCCAAATGTTTATAGCAGCAACGTCTACAATGGCCAAACTATGGAAAGAACCCAGATGTCCATCAACAGATGAATGGATAAAGAAGATGTGGTATATATACACAATGGGGTATTTAACAGCCATCAGAAGAAATGAAATCTTGCCATTTGTGACGATGTGGATGGAACTAGAGGGTATTATGCTTAGTGAAATAAGTCAATCGGAGAAAGACAATGGTCATATGATCTCCTTGATATGAGGAAGTAGAGATGCAACATGGGGAGTTTGGGGGGTAGGAAAAGAATAAATGAAACAAGATGGAATCAGGAAGGAGACAAACCATAAGAGACTTTTAATGTCACAAAACAAACTGAGGGTTGCTGGGTGGGCGGAAGCAGAGGGTGGTGGGGTTATGGACATTGGGGAGGGTATGTGCTATGGTGAGTGCTGTGAAGTGTGTAGACCTGGCAATTCACAGTCCTGTACCCCTGGGGCTAATAATACATTATATGTTTATAAAAAAATAAAAATAAATAAAAAAAATTTAAAAAAAGAAGTGCATACAATTAGGATTGGTCTATAAATGTATTCCTTATTTATTGCCCAAACTTCTGTCTCATCTGTGACCATATGTTTCATTTTTGTGCATTTTGTCACTCTTCTAAACTTACCTTCAATACTGTTTCACCTGCATCTATACCAGATTGAAGTTTTCTTGGCCCTGCATCCAACTATAGATAAGCAGACATTTCTAGTTTGTTTATGCAATTGAGAACCATCCTTACTTGGGGCTCAACAGTGGCAGTGGGTGTGAGGGGATAGTATCAACAAACAATAGAAGAAATCAGAGTAGTCTTGGGTAATAACTTTCCATCTTTTACCCGTCTGGCTACTATAAGTGATGGTGGACCTTAAGAGCTAGGATGTGTTCTCATCTATCTTAATTCTCCTTGACAGTATAATATGTGTATCTCTAGGCTCTATAATACTTACATTACTGAAAGTTGATTTCATGCCAGAAGGTAAATATAGTGAACAAAACTAAAGTGTTATTAGTTTCATATATTTTATTTAAAGAAATGTAATTATAATTCTTGGTGCCACCAAAATAATTTTGCAAAGTTTAAGCTTGCCTGTGTAAACTTAGACTTTTTTTTTTTTTTTTTAAGATTTCTAGATGCAATTGCAATGATTGTCTCAAGGAGGGAGGGTGTTATAATAATATACTGGAGTCCACTCTCGGCTGTCTGTAATTATTGTATAACTTATTATTACAAATTATTGTTAGTAGGCATGGTTTTCATGATTTAGCCCTATGAAATTAAACATTTATTTTGAAGCTTACGTCTCAATCACACTATCATCTCTAACAACATTTATGTGAAAAGAAAACAATATAAGGTGAGGACAGGGCAATATTTATCTTATACATTCATAAGTTTTACAAAGAAATCTCTGAAGACTCCATTCTTGTAACTGTATCCCAGAAACAATCTTACTCTGTCATTCTGCAGGTTGATTTGTTCTGCAACTTCATAATTCAGGGAAAGACAACTTCTTTGTAAACATCCTGTAGCAGTTGATGTTTTGGGGAACAATAAACCTAAATCTAACATATTGATTTATTTTAGCTCCAGGAAGATATTAAATATTTTTACAACAATCTGCCTTTCTTTGGTATTTAGTCTTTGGTTACATGATACCCCAAGTTATATTAATAGCTGCTAGAATGTGATTACATTAAGCTCTTTGTATCAAATTGTGGGGTGCCCTACAGTTTTACTATTATTTCTATTTTTATGCATACAAGGAAGAATACTCTCAAGCAAACCATTGGCAGATGTTCCTAATTTCATCACTGGTGTTGTTTTTAAACGTTCCAGGGAAAATGCTCCTACCATCTAAGTAGGAGGTGTTCATCTTAGCACAAGCTGTGAAATCAATTGATAAGTTTCTATTAGCTATAATATAGTTTGGTCTAATAAATCTCACATGGCAGGAGTATTAAAATCTATGACTAAGAATTTGTATTTATATTCCCAATAGGGATGGAAATTCTTCCCAACCCCTATCCCAAGAGTCATTCAGAACCAGCATTTGAAAGAGCTGAGTAAAGTCATCTTCATCTTTGCTGACATAATGGACTAAATCTACCTAGTATATACAATGTATTCAGATCTCTGAGGAATTATTTTGCTTTGCTTTGGATTTAAGACTTCTAATTTAAATAGATGGTAACTACAGAAAAAAAAAAGTGGAAATCCCATCCTCATAATCCGGTTTTAACATCCAGTAACTTCTGGACACAATTCTAACTTTACCACCAAGAAAAAGGAAGAAAAAGAGAGAGAAAATATGAGTATATTCTGCATATTACTGTGATTTGTGCTGATTATATGCATATGAATGTAATCAAAATATAGGTATGAGTGTGAGTGTTTTAAACGAACTAAAGGTTGCATTACTTTGTTTCAGTAAAGAGACTGAATTTGGGACAGCAATTGCAAGAGCCTTCTGTTCCTCCCTTTGGCCCAAGAGGCAAATGAAATGCAGGACATAAGAGGTATTTCCACCTATACACCTTTCAGTTCTGATGTGGGCCCTAATCTTTCCAATTTTCCCAGAAAGGGAGTATTGCTTTTTCTTTATTACTTTGACTAGAAATGTGGTTTTAGAAGCTTTCACTTGGCTTTTTCTTTTAAAATAACCTTTACTTCATGGGTTATGAAACCAATGTCATGATATTACCTGCCCTCTAAGATCACTATAAGAACACTTCAGGTCAAACTCTACTTATTATTTGGCCCTCATAAGTTCCCAATTTCATTGCTAAATCACCATATTATCCTATGTGGTTAGAATTTAGTTGTTACTTTAGAGCCTGGTAGTAGATAGAATAATGATTCCCCCAAAGGTATGTACATCTTACTCTCTGGAACCTGTGGGTGTGTTATAGAATGAAGGTTGTAGATGGAATAAAGATTACTAATTAACTAACTTTGGGATGGGAGGATTATACTGAGCTATTCAGGTAGGCCCAATATACTCACAAAGCCTTTTATAATGGACGAGATGCACATGATTGTGTCAAAGTGTGATATGAAAGAATCTTGACCAGTAATTATTGGCTTTGAAGACAGAAGTGGGCCAGGAACAAGAAACATGGACAGCTTTTAGAAGCTGGAAAAGGAAAAAAAAATAGATTCTCCCCAAGAACCTTCAGAAAGGAAGGAAGTTTTGCTGACATTTTCATTTTAGCCCAGAAAGACCCATTTTGGACTTAGGACTTTTGGAACCATAATTTTGTGTGTGTGAGTGTATACTGTACATTCATGTATTTGTTATAGCAGCAATAGAGTACTAATTCTGAGACAATGTCAAATAAATCTTGAAAAAATCTGGACATTTCTCTTTCCTTAATGTATAAACACCTTGGTTGATAGCAGCAAGTTCCCAAAGCCATAACATTTCAACATATGAATTTGGGGGAATACAAACATTCAACCCTTATCACAGCCTTTCTAGAGCCAAGATTAAGAGCTATTTGGGTTTGTTGCTCATAATAAATCTATCCCATCAACTCTATATCATTAAATCTTTGGAACTTTCAGTGAATTTTGGGTACCTCAATTTCATTTAAAACAGATCTCAATGGGGCACCTGGATGGCTCAGTGGGTTAAAGCCTCTCCTTTCGGCTCAGGTCATGATCCCAGGGTCCTGGAATCGAGGCCCACATCAGGCTCTCTGCTCGGTAGGGAGTCTGCTTCCCCATCTCTCTCTCTCTCTGCCTGCCTCTCTGTCTACCTGTGATCTCCCTGTCAAATAAATAAATGAAATCATTAAAAAAATTATTAAAAAAATAAAACAAGTCTTAAAAATATCAACCAACCATTCAAATGAAAGGTAAAATCCTACTTTTTTGAGCTTGTATATTGAAATTAGTGTAGTTAAAAGAAGCTACATCTCCAAAGTTTTTGAATTTTTCATGTTTCTCCCAGTCATCTATCACAACAGACCCTTGGTCTGTCAAAATTTCCTTCACATCATTTATTTCTATGTGCACACAGTCTTAATAAAGTTAAATAACGCTTTCTTACAAGCCATTGGTTAATAGCCCCATCTTCTAAGGTCAACTGGACCCTAATTACCTTCAAACTCAGAGCAGTTAGAAAAATAATCCAAATTTCTTCAACCACTTGGTTTTTAATTGTTGTCTTGGTCATTGTGTTTTCCTGAAGACCACTGAATCCCTTGCAGCTAGTATCACAGGTATGGATTTATTTAAAAGCATGAGCTACCTGACAAAATTTCTAGGAGGATCAGGGAACCAAGTCTTCATGGTGTTGAAGCAATGAAGATGTAAGACAACATCCAAGTGTCACGTGATTATTCAGAAAAAACTTCTATCTTCATCACTTGCTTTGAGGGACTCATAAAGGAGAGGGAAAATGTAAAATTTCAAATGGCTTTTCTTGTTTGGCTTTGCTGAGCTTGAATCTATAATATGATATCTTTCAGCAAAGTTGGGGAAAGTTCATCCATTTTATCTTCAAATCACACATATGTTTACACTTTTTGATGTTCTACAGCTTGCTGAAGCTCTGTCCATTTTTAAGTCTTTTTCTCTTCTTAAGATTAGATATTGGATGTTGATCTATATTTAAGTTTGCTCTTTTTTTTATCATTTCCATTCTGATTGACATCCATCTAATGAACGTAATTACATATTTATCATATTTTCACTTTCAGAATTTCCCTGTTCTTTGCTCCTATATCTCTGCTAAAATTTGTGACCTTTTTAATTAATTTTCAGCATGTTTTTCTTTACCTTATTGATAACATTCATAACAACTTTCTTCAAAAAGTTGAGGTTGTCTACTAATTCAAATATCTGACTAATATCATGGTTGGTTCCTTTTGTCTTTTTTCTTTGGGTTGTATTTTCCTGATGCTTCATATGATGAATAACTTTGTATTTTTGTAATCTGGGCTCTGAAATTTTGTTGTGGAGATGCTGAATTTGGTTATATTCTTTATTTTAGCAGGAAATTGATTGGACGCCAACTATAAACTCTGTCTACTTGAAAGTGTCTCAAAACTCAGTTTCTTACTTTTATCTTCTCTTGTTTGCTTTGAGTTCATCCAGCTTACACATGGTTCCAGGTTTGTGCAGAGTTTTAGATTGAAGTCTGAATGTAGAATTTGTACCTCAACACTAGATTTGCTTTTTGGGTTCTCCCTTCTCTTGTTCTAATTGTGTGGTTATCCAAAAGTCTTGCATTAAACAAATTTTTTTTTTAGCCCAGAAAAAGTCCAGTTTTTTTTTTTTAAGTTAAATTCAAGTTATTAACATATAATGTAGTATTGGTTTCCAGAGTAGAATTTAGTGATTCACACTTACATATAACACTCAGTGCTTGTCCAAACAGGTGCCCTCCTTAATGCCCATCACCCATTTGGTGCATCCCCCGACTCTGTCTCATCCCCTCCAGAAACCCTCAGTTTGTCCTCTATAGTTGAGAGTCTCTTACAGTTTGCTTCCAGGTTTTCTATTAGAAATATTACTATCCTGCATGATATTGGTCAAATCTTTCCATCACTGTAATGCCTTAAAAATGAAAATTTATCTTGTGCCAACTTTTCTTTAGAGTGTTGACTCATATTCAAAAAATCGACTTTATTCACTCAATTCACTCACTGGTATGATTGTTACTGTTTGTTTTTTTCTTTTTCTTTTTCTTTTTTCTTTTTTTTTTTGTCCTATACATTTCTTTAAAGAGTTTTTTATCTACTATGGAGAGAGAGAAAGGGAGTGTGAGGAGGAGGGGCAGAGGAAAGGGAGAGAGAGTCCCAAGCAGATTTCACCCTGAGTGTACAATCCAACAATAGGGCTCGATTCCAGGACCCTGAAATCATGATCTGAGCCAAGACCAAGAATTGAAGCCTCAACTGACTGTGCAACCCAGGCACCCCTGTTCTGCATTTTGACTGGAATCTGTAATTGTCATCTTTAGGAATTTCTGTCCAACTCTTGGTTGTAAAAAAATCTAAACGTGCCTATTTTTTTTTTAATATAAATGCAGGTTCATTGCTTAATTTTTGAAACATAGTGATACCCATTTGTTTACATATTTATTGGCTGTTTTCATTTAAGAGGACAGAATACAGTAATTTGGACAAAAGCCATAGGGAATGGTGAATATTATAAAGTACTTACTATCTGTCTCTTTACAGAAATAATTTTCTGACTCTTGTCTTAAACTATGATTCAGAACATGTACCTCTTTTGGGAGGGTGGGTTAGGGTGGGGATTTTAGCATATTGGTTAAATGGTTTCCACACATATGACATAAATATGTCAGTGTCAGTTAAATAAAAATTATGGGTTTCAGGGGACAAGAATCATTATTATGTACCAAACACTGTAATGATATTGATTGAGTTCTGAGTACACACACATATATTTTTATAATACATACATTTATATAATATATAAAATATATAATATATAATTGTATAATATATTTTAAAAACACAGAATTTGTGTAGCACAGCATTGAACTCTTCATTGAAAATATCTAAAAAAGTAAGGAAAGAAAGGTTGAGAAGAAAATTCTAACTATGTTCCAATAGTTTAAATATTCCAAATGTAATTAAATATTAATTTAATATTTGGAAAATATTCCAAATGTAATTATGATTAGAAACTCAAGAGGGAGTGAATTTCTTTTTGTTTGAGTTTAATTCTCTGCTAATTGATAAGTCAATTCAGTTTTTCTTTGTTATTAACATATAATGTACTTTGTTTCAGGGATACAGGTTTGTGAATCACCAGTCTTACACAGTTCATAGCACTCACCATAGCATATACCTTCCCCAATGTCCATCACCCAACCAAGCTATCCCTCACCTCCACCCCTCCAGAAACCCTCAGTTTACTTCCTGAGATTAAGAGTCTCTTATGGTTTGTCTCCTTCCATTTCTTGATTGGATTATTTGTCCTTTGGGTGTTGAGTTTGATAAGTTCTTTATAGATTTTGGATACTAGCCCTTTAGCAGATATGTCATTTGTGAATATCTTCTCCCATTTTGTCAGTTGTCTTTTGGTTTTATTGACTGTTTCCTTCACTGTGCAAAAGATTTTGATCTTGATGAAGTCCTAACAGTTCATTTTTCCCCTGATTCCCTTGACTTTGGTGATGTTTCTAGGAAGAAGTTGCTGCAGCTGAGGTTGAAGAGGTTGCTGCCTGTGTTCTCCTCAAGGATTGTGATGGACTCATGTCACACATTGAGGTATTTCATCCATTTTGAGTCTATTTTGTGTGTGGTGTAAGGAAATGGTCCAGTTTCATTCTTCTGCATGTGACTACCCAATTTCCCCAACACCATTTGTTTAACAGACTGTCTTTTTTCCATTGGACAATCTTTCCTGCTTTGTCAAAGATTAGTTGGCCATAGAAGGGTCCATTCCTGGGCTCTCTATTCTGTTCCATTGATCTATGTGTCTGTTTTTGTGCCAGTACCATACTGTCTTGATGATGACAGCTTTGTATTAGAGTTTGAAGACTGGAATTGTGATGATGGCAACTCTGGTTTTCTTTTTCAACATTCCTCTTGCTATTTGGGGTCTTTTATGATTCCATATAAATTTTAAGATTATTTGTTTCATTTATTTGAAAAAAAAAAATGATGGTGTTTTGATAGGGATTGCATTAAATGTGCAGATTTCTTTAGGTAGCATAGACATTTTCACAACATTTGTTCTTCCAATCCATGAACATGGAATGTTTTTCCATTTCTTTGTGTCTTCATCAATATCTTTCATGAGTACTTTATAGTTTTCTGAGTACAGGTTCTTTTCTCTTTGGTTAGGTTTATTCCTAGGTATCTCATGGTTTTGGATGCAATCGTAAATAGGATCAACTCCTTAATTTCTCTTTCCTCTGTCTTGCTGTTGGTGTATAGAAATGCAACTGATTTCTGTGCATTAATTTTATATCCTGACACTTTACTGAATTCCTGTATGAGTTCTTGCAGTTTTGGAGTGGAGCCTTTTGGGTTTTCCACATAAAGTATCATATCATCTGTAAAGACTGAGAGGTTGACTTCTTCTTTGCCAATTCAGATGCCTTTAGTTTCTTTTTGTTGTCTGATTGCTGAGGCTAGGACTTCTAGTATACGTTGAATAGCAGAGGTGATAGTGGACATCCCTGCCATCTTCGTGACCTTTGGGGAAAAGATTTCAGTTTTCCCCATTGAGAATGATATTTGCTGTGGGTTTTTCATAGATGGCTTTAATGGTATTGAGGTAAGTGCCCTCTATCTTTACACTTTAAAGAGTTTTGATCAAGAAAGGATGTTGTACTTTGTAAAATGCTTTTTCAGCATCTATTGAGAGTATCATATGGTTATTATTCTTTTTCTTTCCTTCTTCTTTTTTTTTTTTAATTAATGTATCACATCACATTGATTGATTTGTGGATGTTGAACTATCCTTGCAGCCCAGGAATAAATCCCACTTGGTTGCAGTGAATAATCCTTTTAATGTACTGTTGGATCCTATTGGATAGTATTTTGTGAGAATTTTTGCATCTCTATTCATCAAGGATATTGGTCTGTAATTCTCCTTTTTGATGGGGTCTTTGTCTGTTTTTGGGATCAAGGTGATGGTGGCCTCATAAAACGAGCTTGCAATTTTCCTTCCATTTCTAATTTTTGGAACAGTTTCAGGAGGATAAGAATTAATTTTTCTTTAAATGATTGGTAAAATTCCCCTGGGAAGCCATCTGGCCCTGGACTCTTGTTTTTTGGGAGACTTTTGATGACTGCTTCAATCTCCTTACTGGTTATGGGTCTGTTCAGGTTTTCTATTTCTTTTTGGTTCAGTTGTGGTAGTTCACATGTCTCTAGGAATGCATCCATTTCTTCCAGATTGTCAAATTTGCTGGCCTATAGCTGCTTATAATATGTTCTTATAATTGTTTGTATTTCTTTGATGTTGGTTGTGATCTCTCCTCTTTCATTCATGATTTTATTAATTTGGGTTCTTTCTCTTTTCTTTTTGATAAGCCCTGGCCAGGGGTTTATCAATCTATTAATTCTTTCAAAGAACCAGCTTCCAGTTTCATTGATTTGTTCTTTTTTTTTTTTAAGATTTTATTTATTTATTTGAGAGAGAGAATGAGACTTAGAGCATGAGAAGGGGGAAGGTCAGAGAGAGAAGCAGATTCCTCATGGAGTTGGGAGCCTGATGTGGGACTCGATCCCAGGACTCTGGGATCATGACCTGAGCTGAAGGCAGTCACTCAACCAACTGAGCCACCCAGGTGCCCTCGTTGATTTGCTCTACTGTTCTTTTGGTTTCTATTTCATTGATTTCTGCTCTGATCTTTATGATTTCTCTTCTCCTGCTGGGTTTAGGTTTTGTTTGCTGTTCTTTCTCCAGCTCCTTTAGGTGTAGGGTTAGGTTGTATTTGAGACCTTTTTTGTTTCTTGAGAAAGACTTGTATCACTATAAACTTTCCTCTCAGGACCTCCTCTGCTCTTTCCCAAAGATTTTGAACCATTGCATTTTAATTTTTATTTGTTTCCATGGATTTTTTCAACTCTTCTTTAATTTCCTGGTTGACCCATTCATTCTTTAGTAGGATGCTCTTTAGCCTCCATGTTTTTGAGTTCTTTCCAACTTTCCTCTTGTAATTGAGTTCTAGCTTCAGAGCATTGTGGTCTGAAAATATGCAGGGAATGATCCCATTTTTTTGGTACAAGTTGAGACCTGATTTATGATCCAGGATGTGATCTATTCTGGAGAATGTTCCATGTGCACTAGAGAAGAATGTGTATTCTGTTGCTTTGGGGTGGAATGCTCTGAATATATCTGTGATGTCCATCTGGTCCAGTGGGTCATTTAAAGCCTTTATTTCCTTGTTGATTTTTGGCTTAGATGATCTGTCCATTTCAGTGCGGGGATACTAAAGTCCCTTACTATTATTGTATTATTGTTGATGTGTTTCTTTGATTTTGTTATTAATTGGTTTATATAATTGGCTTCTCCCATGTTAGGGGCATAGATATTTAAAATTGTTAGATCTTCTTGTTGGATGAAACTTTATGTATGATATTGTGTCCTTCCTCATCTCTTATTATAGTCTTTGGCTTAAAATCTAATTTATCTGATATAAGGATTGCCACCCCAGCTTTGTTTTGATGTCCATTAGCATGGTAAATGATTTTCCATCCCCTCACTTTAAATCTGGTGGTGACTTTGGGTCTAAAATGAGTTTCTTGTAGACAGCACATTGATGGACCTTGTGGCTGTTGTTGTTGTTTGTTTGTTTGTTTTGTTTGTTTGTTTGTTTGTTTTGTCCATTCTGATTCCATTTGATTGGACATTTAGCCCATTTATATTCAGGGTAACTATTGAGAGATATGAATTTAGTGCCATTGTACTGCCTGTATAGTCACTGTCACTGTCTATTGTCTCTGTTCCTTCGTGGTCTGTTAATTTTAGATTCTTTCTTTGCTTAGAGGACTGCTTTCAATATTTCCTATAGGGTTGGTTTGGTGTTTGCAAATTCTTTATTTATTTATTTTTTTTTTTTTTTGGGTCCTGGAAGCTTTTTATCACTCATTCTATTTTCAATAACAGCCTAGCTGGGTATTGTATTCCTGGCTGCATATTTTTCTCATTTAGTGCTCTGAATGTATCATGCCAGTCCATTCTGGCCTGCCAGGTCTTTGTGGATAGGTCTGCTGCCAATCTAATATTTCTACCATTGTATGTTACAGACCTCTTGTCCTGAGCTGCTTTCATGATTTTTCCTTTGTCACTCGTTTATCCTAGCTGTAAGAGCCTCCATTTTTTTTAAAGATTTTTTATTTATTTATTTGACAGACAGAGATCACAAGTAGGCAGAGAGGCAGGCAGAGAGAGAGGAAGGGAAACAGGCTCCCTGCTGAGCAGAGAGCCCAATGCGGGACTCGATCCCAGAACCCTGAGATCATGACCTGAGCCAAAGGCTGAGGCTTAACCCACTGAGCCACCCAGGCACCCAGAGCCTCCATTTTTTATTGCACTTCATTAATAGCATTTTTTATTTCAATTTGGTTAGATTTTACTTCTTTTATTTCCCCAGAAAGGGATTTATTTCTCCAGAAAAGGATTCTCTAGTATCTTCTATGCTTGTTTCAAGGCCAGCTAGCATCTTGATAAATGCCATTCTGAACTCTGAGATCTTACTAATGTCTGTATTGATTATGTCCCTAGCCATCTGCACTGCCTCTTTTTTTTTTTTTTTTTGAGGTGAGTTTTTTCACCTTGTCATTTTATCCAGAAAGCAATAGGTGAATGGAAGAACAAAATACTAAAAGGGTAACAATGACCCCAGAAAAAAATACACTAACCAAATCAGAAGAGATCCAAAAACTGGGGGGAGAAGAAAGGAGAAAAAAACAAAGTGTATATATATATATTTTATATGTGTGTGTATGTATGTGTGTGTATATATATATACATATATATATATATATATTTACACTTGTGAATAGAATAGAGCCACACCCTTGACTTTGAATGTATTTTGGTCTGTTCAAAGAAACTGCCTCCCAAAATTTTAAAGAAAGAAAAACTTGTATGTATACAAAAAAAAAATGTTTAAATACAATGAAGGGATAGAATATGACTATAACAGTGAAAATTAAAAAAAAAATTAAGAAGTATTGATAAGATAAAATAGTTAAAAGAGGTTAAAATAGGAAAGAGGAAAAATTTATAAAAATAGAAAAAGAAAAAATAAAATTAAAAAAATTAACTTTGGAAAACTAAAGAATCTTGGGAAAAAAGCTATGAATTATGTGTGTTGCATTCCCCTGACTCTGGAGTTCTGCTGTTCTCATTGATCAGTGAATTTGGTCTTGGCTGGATGTTTTTGCTGATATTTGGGGGGAAGTGCCTGTTGTAGTGATTCCCAAATGTCTTTGTCTAAGGCGGAATTGCGCTGCCCTTGCCAGGGGCCAGGCTAAGTAATCTGCTCAGTTTTATCCTCAGTAGCTTTTGTTCCCTGAATGCTTTCCATATAGCTTTGTAGGAGGAGAATGAAGATCATGGCCTCCCAGTCTCCATCCCAGAGGAGCCAAGAGCTCAGGGCCCACTCCTCAGTGTACCCTCAGAGAAAAAGTAGTCAATCACTCCTGTCTCCCTGGTCTCTGCCTGTGCTCAGTGCTCACCCAACCTGTGACAGAGCATTTCTACTCTGGCACAGGCCCCATTTTGAGTCTCCAAACCCAGCAGATTCCTGCAGTGCATTCCTGCACCACTCCTCTCAGTGGAGAAGGGGGGGTGTTTCCCCAGATCTGCCACCTCGTGGAGTCCCTGCTTGAAGAGAAGTGGCCTAGCTGTGCTATGGATTATGGTTTATGGCAACCGCCAGCTGATAGCCTACTCCTTGGCTCTGACATTCCAGCTGGCTTCTTTGCTCTGATACTTGGGGGCTCTGCCACACTCAGACACCCCTGGTCTTTCTCTGACCCTGAGGTACCTGATACCACACTGTCCTAGTGAGGGCTCCACCCCCTGCTTAGCCTCTGGAGTAATGTCCCTCAGTGGAAGAGACTTCTAAATGTTCTGATTTTATGCTCCACTGCTCTACCACTTGCCAGGAGCCAGCCCCTCCCCTGAGGTCTCTCTTCCCATATATCACTTCAGATTTACTTCACTGCACATCCTACCTTCCAGAAAGTGATTGTTTTTCTGTTCCTAGAATTGTTGCTATTCTTTTCTTTGATCTCCTGTTGAGTTTACAGGTGTTCAGAATGTTTTTGATAACTATCTAGCTGAATTCTTGGGACCTGACAAAATTTAGATCTCCCACTCCTCTGCCATCTTGCTCCTCCCTTAGGCAATTGAGATTTAAGTAACAAAACCAAAGCAAAATTGGGTTTTAAAATATACTATGTAAGTAACTAGCTTTCAGAACATGGAAGGTCCAAAGTAGACAAACTTTCATATCGATAACATTTGTATAGTTTTTGTAAGCTTTGAGATGACAGCATACTTGTAGAGTACCTGTGCTTGGTACATGATAGACACTTAATAATTTTAGTAGTATTTTTTAGAAGATATTATTTATTTACTTAGAGGAGGGGAAGGAAGATGGAGAGACAGAGGGAGAGAGAGAATCCCAAGCAGGCTCCAGTCTCAGCACTGAGCCTAATGCGGGGCTCAATCTCATGAACTTGAGATCATGACCTGAGCCAAAATCAAGAGTCAGACACATAACCAACTGAGCCACCTAGGTGTGCCTATCATAATGTAATTATTCTTATTTACGTCCAACACCATGAAGAAATTGCTACCATTCCCATTACTGCCCTGAGATGGTGTCACTTGCAAGAGACTGTTAGGCAGAGTTAGGACAGTCCGTGATATGTATGAGGTATGCTTTCTACCTCTGTTTTTTGTTTCTCTTGTTTCACCTCTGGGGAAATCAATGTTTGTGAAGCCCCAATTAATTTATCAGTTGGCTTGATATTGACCCCAAAATGAGCTCTTATAAAGAGAATTACACAGGTGCACATATGTGTGCAACAGACTCCTGGTTCTTCAATTATAAGTGCTTTTAAGGGAATGATACTAAACACTAACTCTTTGTGAAAGTCACACATCTTTTAGAAGACGACAGATTTTTTTTTATGCCACCAAAAGAGCTAGTGTATATGTCAGCGACATTTTGCCAAAAAATGAACAATGCAGCAGAGCCTGCTAAATTTGAAATCAGAGAAGAGATGATAGGTAGCACGCATCATGTAATTAACTTATGCTTACTAGCTACTGAGTAATAAAATATAGTTTAAGTATTCAATCAATTTTGCAGCATATTGATTGCTATTATTTCATTAAATAACATCATTGCACTATTTTAAAGTTGATATCATTAGCCACAAGCACCTTTGAAAATATAAGAACTAAATGTTAAAAGGTGACCTTCCATCTTAGAATACAGATAAATAGTAAGTGATCTCCATAAGTTCCAACATGATGTTTCAGGGTAATTTAAGAACCAGACCCTTAACTAAAATATTCAAGTGTGATACTATACATCACACTTTGAGGCATTCATAAGCCTATAAAGGTAATTAGTTAGTGTGACTTTTCCAATCCCACCATATTAAATTCAATTAATCTATCATAGGTTGAAAAATACTTGATTTTATTAGATATCTTCTAGGCATTTGAAGTCATTAACAACACTTGTATATTCAAAGTTGTAGCCCAGAGAGGCAAGTCTTTATTCATTTTTAAGATAATAGTTGAGACTTTTTATTTGTTTATTTATTTGTTTTTAATTTTTTTTAAAGATTTTTTATTTTATTTATTTGACAGAGAGAGTTCACAAGCAGGCAGAGAGGCAGGTAGACAGAGAGGAGGAAGCAGGCTCCCTGCTGAGCAGAGAGCCTGATGCAGGGCTCTATCCCAGGACCCCGAGATCATGACCCAAGCCGAAGGCAGCGGCTTAACCCACTGAGCCACCCAGGCGCCCCTGTTTTTAATTTTTTTATGAAGGTTGTCTGTTGATCAAGTTCAAGAGTGTGTGGGGAGGGGAGGGAATTTTGCTAAGATCCTTTTGAGTTTGAAAATACAGACGTCTCCTGCCCCACCCTGCCAGTTTTTCATGTGTCCTGTTATCTCTGAGAAGGCAGAAACTAGATTTTGATGTTTACAATATATGTGATACTTTGCACAGCCTTATGTTCTCATAGATATTAATTCTGATTCCAAAGGAACAGACATAGATTATTAGAACTGTTACACAGTAAAGAAGGGAAACACATGGAACAAGAATTTATCTGTTACCCTAAATGGTAGTTCTCAAGTGACTATATCTTCGTCATTAAAAACTCTGGCTTTGGAGCCAATATACATGAGCTTGAGTCACAAATTTTCTCAGCTTCTTTGCTGAGATGGCTGCAATTTGGTGATACTGGGCAAGGTAATTATGTTCTCTAAGTCTTACTTTTGTTATCGATTAATGGGAAAAATAAAAATACTTATTGCATTGGTTTATGTGAATTATTATTCTTGTATGTATTTGTGTCATGATGTCTAACAAGCAATTACAGTATTGAAAATGTGTTGTCACTAAGATGCTTGAAGGATATACAAAGCTTTGCCCACCATGTGGCACAGAGAGAGTCCTAAGGACATAATCCCTGATGCTGCTGGTTCCCTACCAAGTATTCATTCCTGCATTCAGTTTTGCAAACAGAATTCTGATTTTATTCACATTTGGGGGAAGAAATGTACTCTGCTGCATGGAGCATGACTAATGGTTGATATAGTTAATTATACTAATACTGTACCTCTTTACCTGATTTAGGATTAATCATGTGACCCTATTTGGACTTAAAAAAAAAAAAAGCAGTAACTCTGCTGAGAGACTTTGGGAAAAAGTTTTCTCTGCGATTGAAAGAGAGAGGTGCATAAGGGTGCACCTTACCCTCCCTTCCCACCTTTGCCTTTGAACAGGGTTTTATGAGACTGTGAGGCTTGCAGCAGCCTCAGATGATCATGATGGAGGAGTTGGGAGAATCATAAGTGATGGAAAAGCCTGATGTGGGTGAGCTGCTGAATTGGGCTCTGAATTTCTTATCATTCAAGATTTATTAATATAACCCTATGTTTAAGATCCTGATAACAGGTATGCTGTTACTTAAACCAAAATCATTTTAAGTTTGCTGCTATGGTTCAAATGTGTTTTTCTATCACATTCTTTCTTTGGGAGATTCCAAGTGAAGAAAGAAAGGAATAATATCCCCAAATTCTTAAGTTTAATAATTGATACATTTCACTTATACATTTGTTCAATACATATTTCTTAAGGTCCACAAGTGAAACAAAAATGTCTAAATACTGGGTGGAGGTTATTAAATGAAATAGGATAGTTAATGAACAGCAGCACTTTGTACTGAAATCGCAAGGGCTTGGAAATACAGTAGAATGGTATTCTAATCTGGTATTACAAATACTAAACTTTATGTCTTTGGAACAATATTTACATTCTCAGAGTCTCTGAAAAGTGAGGATATAGTGATCTGTACTTCTAGTATCACTTAAAAGATTGGTGGCTTTGATGGCTAACTGAACATAATAAAAAAAAGTCAGTGATTGATATTATTTATTACTAAGTACTACCTCTAACCACAATAAATAATAGTTAAATGAATGAGCAAATAGTATATTTGCTCACTGGTACTAATAAGGATATATTTCACCTGAAGTTTAGTTCTATCTCTTTTTTTAAAGATATATATACACATTTTATTTGTCAGTTATACCTCCATAAAGCTGTTAAAATTATAGGGCTATAAATTTTCTATATCTTTGTTGGATTAATTTTAATGAATTATGGTTTCTAAGAAATCTGTCCAGTTTCTCTTTTTCCTTGTCCACAAAAGTCACTCCTATTTTGATTTTTGAGGCCATAGATTAATGTTCCCTATTTTTAAACCTTTTTTAAAAAAAAGATTTTATTATTTTTTTTTATTTGAGAGAGAGAGAGCATTCAAGAGAGCACAAGCATGGGGAGTGGCAGAGGGAGAAGGAGAAGCTCCCTGCTGATGCGGGACTACATCCCAGGATCCTGAGATCACGACCTGAGCGGAAGATGGGTGGTTAAATGACTGAGCCACCCAGGCATCCCAGTTTGCTGCTTTTTATTGCTGGGTAGTATCTGATTGTATAAAAACCCTATGACTTATTTATTCATTTTACTGTTCATGATCATTTGAATCTCTTAAAAGAGTGGAACAAAATTCACTGTAGAAGTACCAGTTATGAGAAATTTAAACAAAGTATGAACATAGGAGCCGTCAGAAGATGCATCTGTTTATTGTCTTGTGGATTTTCTCCTCAGCATGTTTTTGCAACATTAGTTACATATCTTTTGCTTTAACAATTTAGGCCGAAATGAAATTTATCTATATTCACTTCTTTTGTTTGAAAAGAGCTATCTAGAATAATCAAACAAAATTTCTTCATTTTTAAAGGAAGAATGGCTTCTGATACAAACTACAGTTAACGCACACAGGAAATACACACAGGAAATGTGTGTGTGTGTTTGTACTTGCATGAGGCAGTCTGAGGCACACATATAACTTGCAAAGTTGTAGGGCTTAAAGGGAAGAGGGAGACTGTGTTTTATCATAGGGGAAGGTTGCTGCCCACCAGCTGTCACCACATGAGAATGTGGAACCCTCTGCCTTCCTTTACCAAGGTAACCATGGTCCTGTAGCCACAAATCATCACTCTCCTGTTTTCCTTTATGATAGTTTTAGCTCATCTGTAGTTTTTTAAAGGAGTCTGCCAGTTTCATTGCTATAAAATTAAATGCGTATAATACTGACTATTAATGAATATCAATGTCTTCTTTCCTATGCAAATAACTTTCAGAAACAGAAAGCTTCTTTCTTAATTTTCACCTGTATTTACCAACATATATGTAAACATATATGTAAATCAAATAGCCGAGAATTATAAACAACTAAAAAATTTAGAATCTTATTGAATATAGCCTAAAATAAGATATAATCTCAAGTCACTTAAATAGTTATTAATAATAGTAATCAAAGTTCACATTTATTGAGTATATACTATGTGTTTGGCAATGTTCTCAGCACTTTATATTCATTAACTCACTTGAGCTCATATTACTATTATTCCTATTTTATACAAAAGGAAACTGAGACACAGATAAGTTTATTAACTTGCGTAAGGGGACTCAGCTACTGAACGGCAGATCTGAGATATGATCTGGGATATGACTGAGGCACTCAGCTATAGATCCCATGCTCTTAACTCTTATATATTACTTGTAGGAGGTGAGATTTACTTAAGTAATCATTAGTAAGGGTTAAAGGTCAATTCTGAAATGCTTAGGGATTCTGAGAAATTTAAAAAAATCAATAAGGCTTTGAATAAATATTGGTTGTTTACTTACAAAAGAAAACAGTAAGAAAGATCTTCCTAGTAGAAGTCCAAGTACAAGTTATATACTGTACAAGTTATGTACCTGAGTACAAGTTATGCTTTGGACAGGCAGTGTATAAATGAGGGTGTGCATTTGGGCAGGGCAAAAATCATGAGTATAAACACTAGTGCAGGAGTGAGCTTATAATATATGAGATATTAGGACATGGATGAAAATAGTCTCAGAAGAAAGTTACTTTTGTATCCCTCTGTTGTCTTTTCCTTCTTTGCTGTCTCCGTACTTTCGTATTCCCTTCAACCTTCTGGTAATTACATGATTGACAGGCTTAATAGTGATTCCCTAAAATTGTCTAAACCCTAATCCCTGGAACTTTTCAATAGGATATATGCTACATGGTAAAAAGGGCATTGCAGATGGAATTTAGAATATACATTTCAAAATTAATTATCTGGGTGGGCCCAGTCTTCTCCTGTGAGCCCTTAGAGGCAGAAAACTTTCTCTGACTGAGATCCGGAAGACACAGCAATAGCAGAAGCCCTTTGAAATGCCACAGAAAGGAAATCAGAGTGATCCCAAGCCTGAGGGGTCTCAGTCTGGTGTATCTTGGTCTGAGATGTAAGAGTCCCATGTGGGTCTCCTGGAGAAGGGCTTCGAGAAGTGAAGGTGTCCCAGGATGACAACAAGGAAAGAGGGGAACCAATCCACGACTTTATGAAACTGGATCTGCCAACGATGTGTAAAAGCTGAGGCTGGATTATTCCCAGAGCCTCCAGTAAGGCACCGAACCCTGCTGACCCCTTGATTTTCATCCGCTGGGACCTTCCTCAGGTTTCTGACTTGTGGAAACTGTGAGATAATTGTGTATTGTTATAATGCACCAAACTTTGTTGTAATCTGTTGTAGCAGTAATGGAATACCAATACAGATGATGTACAGAAGACTATATTTGGACTACAGGGAGGCAGGGGAAAGTAATATAAAATTCCTATCATTTTTTTGATCCTTACTTCAAATCTTGATAATAATGGGGATATGTACATGTGTGCATGTATGTTTGTATGTACATATACACACATCACACATAAATACATACTGTCCCCAATCCTTTTTCTCAAATCACTCAGCAGGCCTGGAATTAAAAACTGTCCATTTCTACTATTTTTCTGTCCAGACTTTTAACTAAAGAAATCATCATTACATAAAGTGTTTATTTATTTTTTTAAAAAATTTTATTTATTTATTCATGAGAGACGGTGAGAGGTGCAGAAGGAGAAGAGGCTTTCCACTGAGTGGGGAGCCCGATGTGGTACTCAACCCCAAGACCCTGGGATCATGACCTGTGCTAAAGGCAGATACTTAACCATCTGAGACACACAGGTGCCCTCCTTAAAGTACTTTAAAAATAGTAAACTGGGGCGCCTGGGTGGCTCAGCGGGTTGGAGCCTCTGCCTTTGGCTCAGGTGATGATCCCAGGGTCCTGGGATGGAGCCCCACATCCGGCTCTCTGCTCGGCAGGGAGCCTGCTTCCCCCTCTCTCTCTGCCTGTCTCTCTGCCTACTTGTGATCTCTGTCAAATAAATAAATAAAATCTAAAAAGAAAATAGTAAACTGAATAGATACTCTTCTCGATTTTTCCTCTCTGAACAGCAGAAGTTTTTACTTAATTGGGATGTTTTTATCTGAGTCAATACTTAAGGGAAAACTTTAGAATAAGGGTTTTGTTTATCGAACGTTCTATGAGATGAGATTCATTATGGATTTTTATATGGAGGGAAGGGAGAGGAAACCTTTTTCCCTGCTAGTATTTGGAATATAAAAAGAAAAGATTAGTCATGAGAAAGATACCACCGGTAACTCGGGTTAGTTGTAATTTCCAAAATGTTTATGCCTTTTGACAAAGGAAAGGATTCCAGAATTGAATATGATTTTCCTCTTGGTGTATCTTTGCGTTACTTTTCATATTCCAGGTTTTACCATGGTCTATTGCCCTCACGTGGATCTGTTTGAGAGGATTAAAAACAATTGCTAATTAATGATAATACCAAAGTTAAAAACTTCACCTTTTTTTTCCTTTCAACTATTGATTTTAGTATTTATGAGGATACTAACAATTTTTGAATAGTTACTTTTCAACATCAAAGATACAAAGTATATCTGAAAGAATTATACTATCCCAGCCAAGTTTTCATCAAAAATTTAGGAAAATGGCCACCAAACCTCCTGAGCTTAAGGCAGAGGCTTTATTTTCTTTCCTTGATTGAACTTAAACTAGATATTTTTGTTGATTAGTTATTTTGGTGTTGTCATTGAAATCACTAAAGCTCTATTGAATAGAAATGTCTTTTTTGTGTGCAACCAAATTTCTAAAATGAATTGACACTAAGAGGAATGTAGGATCTAAAGTGCTACATGATTAACTTGAAGCAAAAATAGAATTATAGATATTGATAGAGCTGATTTCTAATGATTTGGGTTATGTTTCTTTAATCTCTTTTGAGACTAGCACTCATGTTTTAATAAGTGTGATTTATTTCATGTTGATTCCAGAATCTAGACCATTGATTACATCAGTGTTTAGAAAAAAAAATAGTTTAAATATATTTATTTTTCTGTTCAATTTTTCTATTTTCAAGAAAAATTATTTAATATCTCCCCATGATAACTGGAGCTAACACTTGATGTGACTCCGTGGTTCAGGCTAATAGAAACCAAGCACTTGCTCCACACAGATATAATAAATAGTTATGATTTAGATTTTTCATTTTTATAAAGCATTTCTTAATATTTTATGATTTAAATATAATATATCATCATTCTAAGAAGTTTGGGAAAATTTTGTGAAGAAAGCAATAAAAATCAACTATAACTACACCATCAAAATAGTGTTAATATTAATATTAAGACTTGTTTTATGTATATGTAATAGGATAACATTTTGAAAGAAAATTAATATGATTTTTTATGCTTTTCTTATCACAATATCTCCCATTTACTTGAGCGAAGGCATTCTTTTACCTAGAGTACATTATCCCATAAGATATATAAAAGGAAAGAATTTGAATAAACTTTTGACATTCAAAATAAGATTGTCCAGAAAGTTTTCAAACCCAGTCTTCATAAAATAGAATAATTTTTCTAAATTTATTTTAGCTTACATTTAACCTATCAACAGGCAGTCACAGGTTTTTTTGTTTTTTTGTTTTGTTTTGTTTTTTTAAAGATTTATTTATTTATTTGAGAGAGAGAGACAGAGAGAAAGACAGAAACTGAGCAGGTTTAGTGTTAGATGGATAAGGAGAAGTAGACTCCCCACTAAGCAGAGAGTCCAATGCAGGCCTATCCCAAGAACCCAGGATCATGACCTGAGGCAAAGGCAGATGCTTAAATGAATGAGTCACCCAGGGACCCCCAGAGTTTTTAATAATTTAAAGAAGATATCCTGTCTTCCATTGAGACTTAAGATGCTAGAATTGGGAAGATGTTGAAATGTGACCAAGGAAATGTGAAAACATAAGGAAAAAAGAAGTTCTAGAGCTATTTGTGTCCCCTTACTTCCCTGTATTTAATCCAAACCAAGGATCTAATCCAAATTAAACTCAAAATAGGTGAGAGTAGGAAGAAGGGTGAGGGGAATGATTTAAAAATCAGGTTCAAGAAAGCACTGAAGGCAGAAAGGAATTGAACTAAAATGAAATGGTCACTCCAGGAGACAGAGCTGTGAGCTTCAGCAGAGAGGAGGAAAGAGTGTGTATGTAGTATATATGCAAGATTCATTTGGTTGCTATATGAAGCTGTGTTGAAAGGAGGGCCAGTATACAAACAGGGCCATGCCATTGTAGAGACTGGACTCATAGCAAAGGCTACAAATGGGTCAGTGGTTAAATGGAAAATACAGTAAAGCTTCAAAAATGATTTTAACCAGTGAGGGTTATGTGAAAGTCATGTCAACAGGAAGGCCTACTGAGAAAAGGCTGAAGGGGTAAACAGGGCATGAGATTTGTTGTCTGTTGACACCAGCTTCACATAGCAACACAAGAGTCAGGCAGACAAGGGGAATTGCTGTTGAGCCCACCATAGCCACTGAGGATCTTGACAATGCAGTGATCTGCTTCTTCTGTTCAACAAGGTGACATGAGCTTTTCTGCCCATATTCATCTGGACATCATCTTGAAGAGGAGCAGTAATTTAATGAGAAATAAAAATAAGAGGAAGCTGAATCATTATCCGAAAAGATTGATTCATTATAATTTTAAAAAATTTTTTGACTAAGGTTGAAATCGGTAAATGTAGTTTTCCTGCTACCGAAAGGGGACGTACTTGGGAGGAAGACCACATTAGTTATTAAAGATTATCCACATTTTAGCATAAGTGACTTTTAAAACCCTTACATTGCAAAGATTAAAATATACACATGAATATTTATGCATCTATTGAAATATTATATAAGTATACAGTTGACCCTTGAACAAAACAGGTTTGCAATGCATGGGTCCACTTATAATTGGACTTTTTTTGTCAATAAATATAGAATTGCTAATGCGTTTTAACTTTCTTATAATTTTCCTAATAACATTTTCTTTTCTCTAGCTTACTTTATTGTTAGACTATAGTATATAATGCATATAACATACAAAATATGTTTCCTTGACTGTTTATATTATCACAAAAGCTTCTGGTCAACAGAAGACAATTAGTGGTTAAGTTTTTAGGAAGTCAACTCACAGGTGAATTTTCAACTGTGGGGGCAGAAGAGGGTATAGCTACCCCAACCTCTCATCGGTCAAGGGTCAACTATGTATGTGAATCCACACACAGATACACATCCACACACATGCTAAGGAAATCCTGCTATTCTAATACTATATAACATAGTTATTTTCTCCTTTCAAAAATTAAGTTTGAAGTCATATGTTTAAAAGCATTCTTTCTATTGTGGAATATAATTTATAAATAATTATAAAACATATCTTTATGGAATAAATTCACACTTCAGAAGCCTACTATAGATTCCTTCTCAGTCATAATCATTTCTCTACTCCAAGAAGTATTCAGTAGCATACCTTTATAAAAATAAATGTATACTTTATCACTTATATGCGTTTGCCTAAACAATATGGTATATTTTGCTTTTTGTTCTTTATTTAATGATATTATAATAAGTGTAATTATGAATGAAATTTCAGGTACATAGTATAATATCATTTGACTATGTGACAAGTTTTTATTCATCCTATTATGGATAACATGAATTTTCAGTCCTTTGCTATCATAAACCAAACTGCTCTAATCATTCTTATATGTCTATATCCTGTATAAAACAGTGTGGGTTTTTCTAGGGTGTATAATATGGGCCAAATTGCTATAACATAGGGCATGCCTATTTTCCACTTTATTAGGAATGGCAAAATATTTTTCAAATAAATTAGACCAACCACATCATGCTTAGTAGTCTTTGAAACCTTTTTACTTTAATAGATACTTTGTCCTTTGTGTTTCTACTTCTTTAGCTGGGAATATTGTTTTTTTTTTCCCTTTATTTATGATTACATATTATGCTACAGTGAATTTCTTTGCAATTTATACACTGTGCCAAAATTTCTATTTTTTCCCTGTAATCAATTCTTAGATTTTATATTATTTTGATCAAGAGTTTGACCGGTTTTGTGGTTCTTAATATATATCCATATTCCTTATCCATTTAATGAAGCATAGTGCTGTCATTGTCAATTATACAATAACTTCAGAGAAGAAATTGATTTGGCAGAATCAAATCAAATATACCATGTATATACCATGTATATATTTTTTTCTTTTGTATATCAGCCATTTCTTATAAACTGGGGTGTTTCCCAGTTTCCCAGAATAGTAGAAATGCTTTTTCTACTCAAATTCTTTTCTTTAGGACACTGAAATTATGTTAGTCTGAAAACACTTTTATAAATGTACATGATTTCTGGGACTAGCTTTTATTCAAGAAAAAAGGATCATATTAAAACTTCCAAGAATCCTGTTCTAATGTAAAGAAGAGTCAAGTGTTTCTGCTTTTATGCCTACAGCTAAGCAAAGCAATAAAGGTAAAACATGTTTATATAAATAACCACAACATTTTTAAGTGAACTTTTAGGGTTGTGAAAACAAGTATACCTGGAAAAAAATGCAAGTTTAAATAATTCTTAAAAAAAAAGTCCTCCAATATATATATATCAAAACTGCAATGGTTACTCTTAAACATATTTTAAAAGTTTTTTTATAGCCACGTATATTTTCTATGAAATTCCCTCAGATTTTATTTAAAAATATATTTCCTTTTGGATGCACAGCTATTTTTCAAGGGTTAACCATGCAGAAAAGTAAGTTGTGAATCAAGAATAACCACTCTGGGGGCACCTGGGTGGGTCAGTGGTTTAAAGCCTCTGCCTTCGGCTCAGGTGATGATCCCAGGGTCCTGGGATCGAGCCCCACATTGGGCTCTCTGCTCAGTGGGGAGCCTGCTTCCTCCTCTCTCTCTCTGCCTGCCTCTCTGCATACTTGTGATGGGTCTGTCAAATAAATAAATAAAAATCTTAAAAAAAAATAATAACCACTCTGGGAATTAACCTCTAAGGAAAGTAAAATCTTCTGAGACTGTACAAGACGGAACGGAACTAATACCAGTCATTTTATTTGGACTGAATTGCCTACAACTAGAACTGAGTTAACCAGAGCTCTCAATTTCTTTATTCCCTCTGCCCCCCTTTAGTAGTGGTTCGACTGATTTGATTTCAAGTTGGCTGGGGTTTTAAGAAACAAAATCCTCCCCCATTAAAACTGCATGGTGTTTATGACCACCACAGGGATGGTTTAAAAAACAATGAAAAAAGTTGACTTATGAAAAATAAAGCTGGCTAATGACAGCAAATGGGCTTAATTTGAAAACCACAGGTGCCTCTTTTATAAGCTTTTGTTGAGCTCTTGCCCATAGCATGTTTATATGACATGGATCAAGCTGAAAATTTTGCTGTGGCCAGCTTTAAATGGGAAACATTTGGTTCCACCTCTATTTACAGTTGAGACCACATATGATGTCATAAAAATGATAAAACCTATAAAAGCTTGTTTCTGCCTTGAAGAATATTACATCTGCTTCATTATTTATGGAATTTAAGGAAAATTATATCCATTAATGCCCTAACGAAGAACCTCTTTGTTACATATTTTAATTAAAAATAAAAAGGCTTTACTCTATAGTTCATATTATTTTACTTTTAGAAATCTACAATATGAGAAGTATTAAGATATATTTAGTGAAGACATTTTTGTTAAAAAAAAAGAAATTTTGTCACAGTGCAGATCATATGCTTATACATAAGATGTATATGATTTTATATTCTAAAACCTGAAATGTTCCCTCAGGTATGTATATACATTTTTCATACTTAACATTTCATTTGCAAATTTTTTTCCTTTAACTTGGTTATTTAGTGATATTCATCTCTTTAGTGATATAGCATTTCTTGCTATAAGGACCCTGTAATCACAGAAGGAATGAGAATGCCTTTTTTTTCTTTGCCTAACTCCTGACACATATATTTTCTTGATATATTTTTTGTGGATGTGATAAGCTTTCAAATCTCCTTAGTCTAGGTACTTACAGTTTAGGTTAGTTCCTTGGGGTCCTTGTATTTCTAAATCAAGCAGGCATCTAATCTTCTTGTCCTTGAGTATTTAGAACTTCTGGGTTATAATCAGAGATTTAGAACATAATCACTTAAAGAGAATCAAGGAAGAAGTCAATGAGTCCCATAGATTACTCTCTTGAAATTAACCCAAGAAATTACAGAGCACAGCCCAACTTACATATTAAGTGTTGCCAATTACTTTTCAATACAAACACTCTATCATAAACAAATCACTTAAAATTCACTAAATAGCACAATTTCAGGTACCATATTGAAACTGTTCATAAATTGGAAATAGTTATGAAATCCCACATATAATTAGAGGTGTGCATCTATTTGCTTTTTATATTTATCAGGGAAAAATCCATGTAAGCTATTTTGGTTTGGTGATCTTTTTATATTAGTTTTACAGTTACGTTTGGACAGCATATGTTATATTGCAGAATGAGACCTCCAGGTTCTTCATCTGTTAAATCATGCTGACACATCCTCTCTTAGAGAGTTCTTGGTGGAATTGCAAGGACTCAATAAATTATGTTGTTGTTATTGCATTAATCTATAAATTTATAGCATTTCTTGTCAGAAAAAAATCACTCTATTTTGCAAAAATATTTTTTTAAATCAATGATTACTAATTACATGAGCTTTGGCCTTCATGTGCAAGTCTAATATGTGCAGATATTGGTAGCAACTGTATGACACAGATTTTACTATCTTTCCAGGAAAACTCCACAGAACTTTATTTCCATCAAAAGATATTTCCATCCTCATTATTTTATGTTTCTAACATGGACAATCCTGATTATTGAAGAAAGATAAATAGGAGATTTTCCCATTATCATGATTAATCACTATCTGAATGAAGTAAATAGAGTTTATTTAGTGCCTCCTACATTGCAAATGCTGTGCTCTTGTATAATAACCACATTATTTATAACCCTTACAACACAAATATTATCCTAATTTTTGATATGATAAAGATGGGAAGCGAGGAGGTTAGGTAATTTGTCCAAAGTGACCAAACTATGAACTGAATACAAGTGTGTCTGACTTCTGCTTTCCTGATTTTTCTAGAAGCACTGTCATCATCTTTCTTTGAGGTTGGCTCAACTAGCCAATTGATATGGATAGACATCTAAGCCTAGAGCTAGTTTACCTGCATTTGGAAAGTTTAACTAGGACTAACTATTATTTCATCTATTTGGTACTGCTGCCGCTGCCTCCTGACAGAGCATGGGAGAAGAATGAGACACAAACAATCAGCTGCAAGAGAAAGGGCGCAGGGGGTCACAGTAGAAAAGACCGTTGCCCCAAACAACTCCTCAGTCTCATATTTGTTAGAAAGTGGGTAACAATCTACAAAGTCAGAGGAGATTACACACTGATCATGAATCCTGTACATACATAAGAAAGTCAAAACATGTCTGATCATATAGTCCATGACCTATAGCAAGCAAGCCCAAATGAAAGGATTGTCTGACTCACTGCAGGTGCTCTCCTGGGAAAGGAGATAACAGAAAAATGAAGCAGGCAGTGTTCAGTCCTGAGCGGGCTGGGCATCCCCAGCTGCTGGGCTTCAAGGACACATATCGTCTTCTCCCCCAGAGGCCTGTTGCCAGTACATGTTTTTCTTAAGGCTATATCTAAGTATGCTTGGTAACCAGTATAATTCCTCATAAGTTATATTTTAAGCAATACGTTGTTCTGAGGGATGGTTACAACTGCCTTTGCTATAGAATATTCATTTGACTCATTTTATTCTTTTCTTAGGATATGGCTGTCAGCAGTAGAGCTTAAAAGCTTTGCTCAGCAACAACAATTTTTTTTTAGCCATGGCTATAAGATACATTGCTATTACTTCGTTCTCCTTTAAAGTTAAGTGTAGAAAATTGAACTGCACAAACATTACAGCATAGCTAAGACTTTAAATGTATCTAATAGAAATGACATTTGATAGTTCATTTGCCACTGAATTATAGAAATTGAGAAGTCGAAGGGTCGTCATAAACTAGTTTAAACTCAAAATTGAGGCCCAGAGGATTTTCAAAGAACCAGAACTACACTATAGGTCTTACATGTGTAAATGGGATCTACCTAGAAGATTGAGATAAATGTCCTAATGCACTAAAATTTGGGCTGAATGCAAGGTTCATTTGTCCTTTCAGGAATCACTCAATGCCTCCTCCGCGTCTCAGATGTTCTTTCAGGCTCTAGAAACAAATGGTGAATAAAATAGAAAAGGTTCCTGCTCTTCTAGAGCTTGTTCTTTAGTGAAAGAGAAAACAGTTGATAAACCAGAGAACAAATAAATGAAAATACACTTCAGACTTTGACAAATGCAATAATGAGCAAAGTGCCTGGAGACTGAAGTGTGTGAGTGTGTGAGTGTGTGTGTGTGTGTGTGTATTTATGAAGGTGTATGCAGAATACTTTAGGGAAAACCACCTGGAGGATATGACCTGAAAACTGAGACCTCTTTGCAAAGGTAATATTTGAGACTCATTTATAATAACAAGAAGACTGCATGAAAATCTGGCATCAGAGTATTTCAGAAAGTGCAAAGGCCCCAAGGTCTATAAAGGTTTGGAAAGTTTGAGTAAATAGAATTAAGGTCAATATGGTTAAAAGATAGCACAAAAGAAGCTTAAAATTTTCTACATAGAAGGGGCCTGAGGAATAAATCTGGAAGTAGAGTTGGGAGATTATCTTAAGACTTGTAAACACACTATTTTTAGTTTGACTGCAAGTTTATTTGGGATAACTTTGGGAAGACAGACAAAATTGCAGGGATCTTAAATCACCCACTTTGGCATTCAGAAACAGACAGCATGGGGGATCTATCAGTGGAGGTCAGATCACGTATGCCTGGTTAAATCATGCTAGATAGTTTACATTAAGTGATATGATATGTTTTACAATTTTCAAGGATCAGTATGACTGCCATGTAAAGAATGGGAGGGGAAATCTTTCTATTAAAAGATTAATGCTTATGTTTTGCTCAATCATTTACTTAATACCAAGTTCCTACCATGAGCCAAACACTCTTTGAGGCACTGAGGAAACAGTAGTGAGTACAACAAAATGAGGGCAGAAAGACAAAAATAAATAACACAAATATCAGATGGTGGCAAGTGCTTTGTTCCAAACATAAGGAAGGATAGTAGGAAAGAAAGTGAAGTGCTACTAGCATATCTTGTTAATTTATGCAAGTGTTTGGGGAAGACATCGCTGATTATGTTATTTGAACACAAACTAGTATGCAATAAAGTAGCAAGGAAGGTCGATATTTATCAGAGGGACATTCGACTCTAAGTACAAAAGCAGTGGGGTAAATTTTTTAATGTATTTTTTCCTTTATTTTGCCAAAAAAATACAAAAGAAGAGTCAGAATTTTGGCCTTCTATACCTGGCATATCTGTTTATTAAATATACAAATATAAGTATAATTATAATATAAATTCAATATATTTTGCAAAATCTTTAGTCACTATGTATTACAGCATCTGGTAGACTTCAAAAAAGACACTACCATTTAGAAAGTGGAAGAATAAGAGATCTACAGTAGTAATTCCCAAATCCTGCTGGATAAATATTTTCTTGTATCTCTGCCCTAGAGATGAGAAATGGTTCTTGTTTAGGACACAATCCTGCACCTCCTTTACCTCTTCAGTCCATTGTTTTTCATGGTTCTTGGTTTCTCTTTCTGGGAATTCCTTCTTTTCCCACTACCCACCCTGACCTCATCTAAGGAATTTACTGAAGAATATGCTCTCTTTAAAGGCTAAATAATATCCTGCTTATAAATGTTTGGGGTTTCAAAATTCATCTTTGAAGATTGAATATTTGTCAATAATTTACTTCTACCAGATTGTATTAAAAACCTGGTTTTATTACTCATGCATCAAGTCTATGATTAATTTGATATTTCTGTTTTTATTATAAAGGAAGATATTTTTTCTTCATAAATATTTAAGATTAAATTAACAGGCACAGTGAACACAAAGAATCAGACACATTTCATGTGTCCCCCCCCCAATTCTACTGAAGACATCAATAATATCAAAAGTTACAGCACTGGGGGCGCCTGGGTGGCTCAGTGGGTTAAGCCGCTGCCTTCGGCTCGGGTCATGATCTCAGGGTCCTGGGATCGAGCCCCACATTGGGCTCTCTGCTCAGTGGGGAGCCTGCTTCCTCCTCTCTCTCTGCCTGCCCCTCTGTCTACTTGTGATCTCTGTCTGTCAAATAAATAAATAAAATCTTTAAAAAAAAAGTTATAGCACTGCTTAAGTGCTGGTTGTATGATAATGGTTGTGTTTGTTGCGCTCTGGCAGCAGGGAAGGCTATCAATCTAGCACTGCAGATAAGAGATAGATTTTTACAGATAGTATTTTTTCTTGTAAGCTCAAATAATAGAGAGTCATTAGCCAGAGGAGGAAAGGTGTTCTAAAAAAGAATGTGTAAGAGCAGGGAGTCCCTACAAATTGACACTCATCTGGGAAAAGGCAAGTGACCTTTCATGGCTGGAATATAGCCTAACTACTTGTAAGTGAGAGGAAGAGTTTAGCTGACATAGGTATGTTAAGTAATTTGGATTTTATCTCGAGGATAAGAGGTAAGACAATGATGTGTTAAACATAGGGATCAAGTTTAGGAATAAGTAAAGGATTTGCAGGTACTAAAAAAAGTAAGGAGTGGTGATATTGGAGTCCAAAAAGCAAAAATCTAGAAATGTTGATGAGCTGAATTTAAATGGTGACTATAGGGCAGCGTGGAGAAAGTTTGAGAAGGGATGAGGGGAAATTGAAAGGGGGGGAAGCAAACCACAAAAGACTCTTAACTATAGAGAGCAAACCAAGAGTTGATGGAGGGAGGTGGGTGGGGGGATGGACTAAAAGGTTGATGGACATTAAGGTGGGGATTTGTTGTGATGAGCCCTGGGTGTCATATGTAAGTGATGAATCATTAAATTCTATACTTGAAACCAATTTTACTATATATATTAGCTAACTAGAATGTAAATAAAAACTTGAAATAAAGAGAGCTCAGAGAGATTCTTGACAGGATGAGGGAAACAGAACTGGAGAATAGTTCTCAGTTCTTATTTTATACGGGATATTTGAAGAGGAGGAACTGATTCTGTATATGTGATGAGATTATCTGTGCTGGGACAGTGGTCTCTGTTTTACCCAATTGGATAGTTAAGTATATATATGGATATGTATATCTGAGGCTCAAAGAAAGAGAAGAACCTGTATGTAGGGGTGTATGTAGGGGATATGAGCCCAGAGGGGTTGGTAGAGGAAAAGGAACTGGTAGAGAAGCAGGAAATGGTAGAGATGGCAAAAGTAAGAAAAGCTTTTTCTGTGGAGGTGAAGGGAGGAAGTATTTTTGATGGAGAAGGTGGTGAACAGTGCTGAGTTTCAAACAGAAGTCAGCCAAAGAAAAGGTTCAGTAAACTTGGCCACTAGGAAATAACTGATTTTCTTAGGGGGAATAATTCCAGCACAATGTATTTATACAGATTTCTGAGGACTGAGATGGAAATGTAAAGCAAGAAAGTGGAGGTCATAGAACATGAGGCTAATATTTATTACACTTGATAATGAAAGAAAGGTATTGGGGCAAAATTGAGATTGTTCATTAATATCTGGAGAGACTCTAGAATTCTATTTGGCAAGTGCTGAGAGATGGCTGGGTGGTGGAAAGTAGGATGATAAATTGAGAAGGAATATTTGTCTGAACAAGTCCCTAAGGGAATGCCATGGATTGAAAAAGGGAGAAATTGGAATCAAGTGAAGCAGCAAAAGGTGATTCTACTTCTTTTGAAAAGGAAGTAGAAAGAGTATTTATGAAAATATACTTGGTGATTATTTCTAAGACTTTAAGTGGTAAAATTAAAGTTTTGTAGTTTTAAACTTTTCTAAATATTTGCTTTTTGTTTGATATGCAAAGATTTAGACTGCAGAGCTAAACAGCAATATGAATTCTCCAGAAAACTCATGATTAGAAAGAGCAGAAACAAATAAATGTTGGTTGGTTATATTAAATCAATTATCCTGTCTCAGAATAGGACTGAAAATAATTACTTTGAGGAATTCTACTCTGACCTCAGAGAGCACAATGTGATTGCCACATTTAGCCTGTATTTTATGTATTGACAGGCTGATCTCCTTGAGGTTATAAGTTCTCAGTTGTGATTTATGTAGAATAATAATTTGATCTGTTTTAATAACTTATCTCTAAGTACCAAGTACAAAGTGATACCTCAGCACAAAAAGCAGAAATGTTAGGTTTTGCTCTATATTAAAATATGCATCCAGCAAATAAGTTGTAATTTGATTTTTTGAAATGATTCTTCTTGGAAGCAGCATTGCTTAGTAGATTACACAGCAACAATGACACTACTAATAAACAGTGTAAATAGGTGTACCTGTTTGTTACCTCCAAATTGATATACTCTAACCCTCATAACTAAATAGAAATAAATAGAAAAAACAGACATCAATCATATCAATCATATATTATAAATGGCAACAGTTTAAAAATACTATCATATGGGGGTTTCTGGGTAGCTCAGTCAGTGGGCTTCTGCCTTCAACTTAGGTCATGATCCCAGGGTCCAGCACAGGCCTTCCTGCTTGGCAGGGAGCCTGTTTCTCCCTCTCCCTCTGCTACTTCCCCTGTTTGTGTTCTCTCTGTGTGGGTGTGAAATAAATAAATAAAATCTTAAAAATATTATCATATGAACCAAAGGGTTTAATCAACAAATGTGGGCTTCTTGATACCTACGGGTATATGGGTGCGCGTGGGTTAAGGGGGAGAGAGAGAAGAGGCTGGAGGGAAGGCATAGGAACCAGGGATGGACAGTTTAGTCTCCGAGGCTGGAAAATCTTTGGCCACTCTTGATTGCTTCTGAGATTAGCACTCCAGATAATGTACCTGCTTCATTCCTCAGGGCTGGTCTTCCGAATAGTTATGAACACTAGTCTTATTCTAAAATGACTAACTGCTCAAGTTATGTGACTGTTTTCCTCTCTGAAGTATGTCTTCTTTCCTTATGATGCAAAAATTCCTTTAGCAGAAGAAAAGTTAAAAACTCTTTTGTTATAAACGAGAGTTAATTGACTCAAAATGCAAGTATGCCTAGGAACAACAGCACTTTGAATATGACATAGTTTTATTATAGACAATAACCACAAGTGGCTGATTGGTATTAGCTTTCTTTTCTTTTGAAGCTTAAAGTCTATGGGGTGAGAGGCAGACGTTATATATTGGGGGTGAGAGGCAGACATATGTATATTGGGTTCATGAACTGAGGGATAACTGAATAAAGGAATGGTTTAGAATTACAATAGACATTACTCACACTCAGTTGCACCTGTCTTCCTGTAAAAATCCAGGAGAAAGCCAAATTTGAAAATATTCTTCCCTTCTAGGAGCAAAAACAAATAAAAAGAAATCTTTATTCGATGTAAAAGTTTTTTTGCTTGTTTTTAACTAGTCTCACTTCATATGAAGACATTTTGATCCCAGTGATTTGTCAGTGTACAAAAGAATTTGTTGTAAAAATTTCATCCTAAAACCATATTTCATTTTGCATACCTAATGAAATCAAAGTGAGTAGTAAATACATTGGAACTTTTGTCCCTCTGTCAACATAATAGGCCTTTTCATATTTTCTAATGCTTCACACATTGACTATTAATAATAGTTATTTGCAAGTGAAGAACATACTATTTCAAATGACCACAATTTGAAATGCAAATATAATTCCCTAAAGTATAATAGCAGACACTTTAATGTTAGGGCTGTCTCTGACTTCTATTTCCTTGTCTTGCTAGTTGTGAGACTTTGGGCAACTTAGAGCTTCCAAGCTTCCTTTTCCATACATATTTACTGGCCACTTTGTGCAGTGAATATCAAATGATAAGCAGCATATGTGGCACATAGTAAATGCTCAGTAAATGGTAGTGAAGAAGAAGCCTGCCAATGATAAAGCAGGGAGTTGCATACGTTTTAATAAATAGAATAGTATTTGTTATCTATCAGTATCATTTGGAAAAGGTTTTTTTCCCTTGGATTCAAAATAGGCTTGAAAGAATAAGTGCAAAGACAGCTATTTTTTATTTTAAATCTGCATAATATGTATATATCATGGCACACATTTACTAGCAATAGAAAATTCTATTTTAGTACTTTCAAGTAGTTTTTTTTTAGTTTTAACTAAGATAACATCTTTGTCATAAAACTATTTTATGGTGGAAAAAACCCTCATTTTTGCATGTTACTGTATTTTCTAATAAATAGTGGTAGGTGATTGGAAAGAATTCACAGTCCTAGGCTTCTGGAAATGAGTAAAGTTGGTAACAAAGACCATCATGAGTATTAGGTAGACAGGATTTGGATCAGTCTAGTGGGTATTCGGGGAGCCAAGAATAAATGTGCCTGACATCCTCTGTGTCTGTCGTTGGTCAGGTCTAGGTCCTGATTTGTATCCAGTAAACAGTAAGTCAACTTTCTAGGTATAGGAAGTGGAAAGATTTCAAGAGATTTTTGATTCCTCTTTTCATAGAATCTACCTACTCTGATATGAAAACCAGACATATATTATCTTAGCAAAACGAAAACCTATTGTTTTAAAATACCTTTAGAAAATAAGCTAATTAAAACACACACACACACACACGCACACACACACACACACACACACACACACTCACCACTGTTGCAAGGAAAATGCTTCCCATATAATCAGTGAGGAAGAGAACACGATTGGGGAAGGAAGGATGGAGAGAGGGAGAAGCAGGCTTCTTGCTGAGCAGGGAGCCAGAGGTGGGGCTTAATCCCAGGACCCTGGGATCATGGCCTGAGCCAAAGGCAGATGCTTAACTGACTGAGCCATCCAGGTGCCCTAATTTTATGCTCTTACTCTATTTTCAGTGACAGTAGGTAACTAGTTTTATAAAACCATCCAATAGTTCTTATATTTTGCTTCCTTATAAAGGGAAATCCTCGCAGTGCAAATAAATATGTGTGCATATATATATATATATATTTTAAATAAAGAAGTTTATAGAAACTTCTATGAGTCTATAGAGACTCATTCTCAGTGGGACATTCAGTTTGAGATTTATTTCCTAGTATCAGTAACGTGTACTGGGAGACACTTCACTGCTCAGGACCAAAAGTACAACAGTTTATCATAGCGTGGTTCTTGAAATTGAAAAAAAAACTTGAAATTAACTACTAGTCACGTCACTTCCTAGGTAAATTTTGTTAAGTTTCCTAGTCAGTATAAATCATTTTTTTGTCACATGTAAAAGAAGTGTAGTAATACTTTGGTTATTATTAAAGGATACATTGTATGTAAAGCAAAAGGTAGGCACTTAACAAATGCTACTATTATTTTTTTTTAATTTTCAAAACTGTGGATTTAGTCAAAGTCCAAGACACATTTTTCTCTTATATATCTCATTTTATTACAATAAAATAAAGTATATTGCATTTTTCTATACTCATTTCTTCTCTATTGAAATGCTCAAATCTCTCAGCCAGTGAATTATAGTATTTGTCTAATTCTGAGGTCAGCAAACATTTTCTGTAAGGTCCAGAAGTAAATATTTTAGGCTTCTTTGACCCTGTGCTGAGTTGCAAGTACTCAGCTCTGCCACTGGAGCACAAAAGTTGCTGTAGATGATGCATAAAGAGTGTGGCTGTGTTCCAAAAGAACTTTACTGTCAAAACCAGACTGTAACTGTGGATGCATTTGGCTTGTAGGTCATAGTTGGCTACCCTTGATATAAATTATTGATAATCACTAAGTACTGTTATTCATATATATATATATATAATATGCGTATAACTTGTATTTATGCACAATTAAATATTTAAAATAATACACAGTTATTATTTAAAGAGAATTACTTGTTTTATCAATGGCATTATGGCATATATTAGTGTCTCTCCCTATTTTAATGTAATTAAATTAAGAAAAATTAGGAAAAATATGATTATCAAGGTTAGGTAGATAACAAAATTTTTCACTGGACCTGCAGTAAGAAATGTCTTTTATAGCATGACCTTGTATTCATTTACACACGCACACACACACACACACACACACATACTCACACATACACATGTGCCTGTGGGTTTCACCCAGATCTATTTGACACTATGCTATGTTATGCTATGCCAATCTATGCTGTACCATTTTATTATATTCTATTTCAAGCAAAAATCATGTAAAACTGGGCTTATTAAAATGATCTACTAATATACTGATCATTCATGATCTACTAATGAATTATAAATTATAGCTTAGGGGATGACATAGGGATCCAAAAACTCAGGGACAGACTTCTAGTACATTCTTACCCCACAAACACCTTCTTTCATAAAGTCTAAATAATACCACCTATCATAAAATTAGAAGTGAACCCAGATTAAAACCACTCACTAAAAATCAAAGCAATATACTCACCTGAAAGAAATAAAAAATATAAAATTTTATTATGAAAATTATTCCTCCTATATACCTCTCATTCTCATTTCCATGTTTCACTTTACAGAGGCAATCACTTTGAACTATTTTTGCTTTTGGTTATTGCTCCTATATCTCTAAGTTTTTACTGCTATTTCTTTTATTTTATTAGGTATAATTGACATATTATATTAGTTTCTGATATACAACTTAATGATTAAATATTTGTATATATTGTAAAATGATCACCACAATAAGTCTAGTTAACATCTGTCATCATATCCATCATCACACATAGTTAACAAACTTACTTTCTTGTGATGAGAACCTTTAAGGTTTATTCTGTTAACAACTTTCAAAAATACAATATAGTATTATTAATTATGGTTACTATGCTGTATATTATTCTCAGAACTTATTTATTAACTAGAAATTTGTACCTTTTTGCCTCTTCACCAGTTTTTCCCCACAACCCACCCCCTGACTCTGTCTTTGTCAATGAACAGTCAGTCCTTTGTACCTATCAGCTTAGTGTTTTTGTTTCTTTTAGATTCTACATATAAGTGAATCATATGGTATTTCTCTCTCTGTCTGACTTATTTCATTTATTATGATGCCCTCAAGGGGTTCATTCATGTTGTCACAAATGGCAAGATAGCCTTCTCTTTTTTATTTTTTTTATTTATTTATTTTTAAAGATTTTATTTATTTATTTGACAGAGAGAAATCACAAATAAGCAGAGAGGCAGGCAGAGAGAGAGGAGGAAGCCGGCTCCCTGCTGAGCAGAGAGCCCGATGTGGGGCTCGAACCCAGGACCTGGGATCATGACCTGAGCTGAAGGCAGTGGCTTAACCCACTGAGCCACCCAGGCACCCCACCTTCTCTTTTTTAAAAAAAGATTTTATTACTTATTTGACAGAGAGAGATAGAGCAGCAGAGGGAGAGGGAGAAGCAGGCTCCCTGCTCAGCAGGGAGCCCAATGTGGGACTGAACCCTAGGAGCCTGGGATCATGACCTGAAACAAAGGCAAATGCTAAACCAACTGAGACATTCAGGCACCCCAAACTCTCTTTCTTTTTATGGAAGAATATTCCGTTGAATGTATATAACATATTTTCTTTATTTATTCATCTATCTGTGAACACTTAGGTTGTTTCCATGTCCAGATTCTTGCAAATAATGCTGCAATGAATCTGGAGGCACATATATCATTTTGAGTCAGTGTTTTCATTTTCTTTGGATAAATATTCAGAAATGAAACTGCTGGATCATATGTTAGTTCTATTTTTTAATTTTTTGAGGCACCTCCATAGTGTTTTCCATAGCACTTGCACCAATTTACATTCCCACCAATATTGTACATAGGAGTTCATTTTTCTCCATAACCTCATTAACACTTCTATTTCTTATCTTTTTAACTATGGTCATTATAACATTCTATGGAGATGTGATCTCTCTATATTATTATTTCTTGTGTTGATTTTAGCTATTATCTAAATATTTCTTATATGGAAATCACCCATTAGTATCTTCGCTGACTCCTTCTTTTCTACAGCATTAATATGGATGAAGGTAAGAATGGATATTGGGAGACAGATTGGGTTTCTTCCACAGTTTTTGCTTTCTCCTTTGATTTGTGATTGTCTTTTTTCTAATAATCTTTACTTCCGGGTGTGTTTGGGAGTGTGTGAATGTGTGTATGTATGTGTGTGTGTGTGTGTGTGTGTAAGCATGCATTTGTTAGTCTTAAACATATTATATCAAATATTTGAATTTCGTTTCCCCAAAAGTCCTCCTACTCCTAGCATGTACATCTTCTGAATCATCTGCATGTACTTTAGGCAGTTACTCTGGTTGATTTTGAGTTCCTATACATTCTCTCCTGAGAAGCAAATATAGTTTTCTGATCATATGTTCTTCTTTTCTTTCATATTTTCCTATTTGCTGCAGCACAGGGTAGGTGGGAGGGAGATAGCTGCATATCTGAAAATGTTTCACTCCAAACTTGCCACTTGTTAAAACTTTTGAAACATTTAAAAAAATTATGTTTATTTAAAAAGTATGGCACAAACAGGCAGAGTACAAATAAATTTATACTTCTAATAAGAAGAAATTATAAATCGTGTTTTTCTTCCATCTCTTCCTTCTTCTTTTATCCTTCCTTCCTTCTTTCTTTCCCTTCCTCTTTCCTTCCTTTGAGTGAATGGAAAACCATTTACCACGCTAATTGACATCAAAAGAAAGCTGAGTGGCAATCCTTATTTTAGACAAACTAGATTTTAAACCAAAGACTGTAATAAAAGATGAGGAAAGACAATATATCATAATTGAAATGTTTATCCAACAAGAAGATCTAACAATTATAAATATCTATGCCCCTAACATGGAAACAACCAATTATATAAACCAATTAGTAACAAAATTTAAAAAACACATAGAATATAATACAATAATACTAAAGAACTTTAACATCCCCTTACTGTAATGGACAGATCATCTAAGTAGAAGATCAATAAGGAAACAAAGGCTTTGAATGACATGATGGGTGAGATGGATTTCAGATATATTCAGAATAGTCCATCCGAAAACAATAGAATACACATTCTTCTCAAGTACACATGGAACATTCTCCAGAATAGATCACATCCTGGGTCACAAATCAAGTCTCAACCAGTACTAAAAGATTAGGATTATTCCCTGACTATTTTTGGTCTACAATCCTTTGAAACTAGAACTCAATCACAAGAGGAAAGTTGGAAAGAACTCAGATACATAGAAGTTAAAGAGCATCCTACTAAAGAATGAATGAGTCAACCAGGAAATTAAAGAAGAATTTAAAAAATTCATGGAAACAAATGAAAATGAAAACACAACCTTTCAAAGCCTTTAAAATACAGCAAAGGTGGTCCTAAGAGGAAATATATAGAAATATAAACCTTTCTCAAGAAATAAGAAAAGTGCTAAATACACAACCTAACTTTACACCTAAAGGAGCTAGAGAAAGAACAGTAAATAAAGCCTAAACCTAATAGGAGAAGAGAAATAATAAAAATTAGAGCAGAAATCAATGAAATAGAAGCTACAAAAATAGTAGAACAGATCAGTAAAACTAGGAGCTCTTTCTTTGAAACTAGGAACCAGTTCTTTGAAAGAATTAATAAGATTGATAACCCCCTGGCCATCTTATCAAAAAGAAAAGACAAAGAACTCAAATAAATAAAATCATGAATGAAAGAAGAGCAATCACAGCCACCACTAGAGAAATACAAACCATTATAAGAACATATTATGAGCAACTGTATGCCAACAAATTAGGCAATCTGGAAGAAATGGATGCATTTCTAGAGATGCATAAACTACCAAATCTGAAACAGGAAGAAATAGAAAACCTGAACAGACCCATAAGCAGCAAAGAAATTGAAGAAGTAATAAAAAATCTCCCAACAAACAAGAGCCCAAGGCCATATTCCCAGGTGAATTCTACAAAGCATTTAAAGAAAAGTTAATGCCTATTCTTCCGAAGCTGTTTCAAAAAAATAGAAATGGGAGGAAAACTTCTAAACTTTCTATGAGGCCAGCATTACCTTCCTCCAAAAACCAGGCAAAGACCCCACTAAAAAGGAAAATTACAGACCAATATCCTTGTTGAATACAGATACAAAAATTCTCACCAAAATACTAGCCAATAGGACCTGACAGTACATTAAAAGCATTATTCACCACAACCAAGTGGGATTTATTCCTGGGTTACAAGGGTGGTTCAACATCTGCAAATCAATCAGTGTGATACATTACATAAATAAAAGAAAGGACAAAAGCCATATAATCCTCTCAATAGATGCAGAAAAAGCATTTGACAAAGTACAGCATCTTTTCTAGATTAAAACTCTTCACAGTGTAGGGATTGAGGAAACATACCTCAAAATAATAAATCCCATTTACAAAAAGCTGACAACAAATATCATTCTCAGTGAGGAAAAAACTGAGAGCTTTTCCCCTAAGATGAAGGACATGGCAGGGACATTCAGTCTCACCACGGTTGTTCAACATAATACTGGAAGTCCTAGCCTCAGCAATTAGACAATAAAAAGAAATAAAAGGCATCCAAATAGGTAAAGAAATATTCAAATCCCTCTCTTTGTAGGTGACATGATACTTTATGTGGAAAACCCAAAAGACTCCACCAAAAAATTGCTAGAACTGACACAGGAATTCAGCAGTGTGCCAGAATACAAAGTCAATGCACAGAAATCAGTTGCATTTCTATATATTAACAATGAGACAAAAGAAAGAGAAATTAAAGAGTCAATCCCATTTACAATTGCCCTCCAAACTGTAAGATAACTAGGAATAAACCTAACCAAAGAGGTAAAAGATCTGTACTCAAAAAACTATAGAACACTAATGAAACAATTGAGGAAGACACAAAAATGGAAAAACAATACAAGCTCATGGGTTGGAAGAACAAATACTGTTAAAATATCTATGCTACTTTGAGCAATCTACACACTCAATGCAATCCCTATCAAAATACCATCAACTTTTTCAGACAGTTAGAAAAAATAATCTTAAATTTTTAAAATTAATGCTTTTGTATTCTTTTTTTAACCAAATGAGCCACCCAGGCATCCCTTTTGTATTCTTTTTTTATTATGCTATTCACCATACAGTACATCATTTGTTTTTGATGTAGTGTTCCATGATTAGTTGTTTGCATATAATACCCAATGCTCCATTCAATATGTGCTCTCCTTAATACCCATCACCTGGAATCCATCCCCCACCCCGTCCCTTCTGAAACCCTGTTTGTTTCCCAGACTCCATAGTCTATCATGGTTCATCTCCCTCTCTGATTTCTCCTCCTTCATTTTTCCTTTCCTTCTCCTAATGTCCTCTATGCTATTCCTTATGTTCCACATATAAGTGAAACCATAAAACTGTCTTTCTCTGCTTGACTTATTTCACTTACCATAATCTCCTCCTGTTCCATCCATATCGATGCAAATATTGGATATTCATCCTTTCTGATGGCTGAGTAATATTCCATTGTGTGTATGGACCACATCTTCTTTATCCATTCATCAGTTGAAGGGCATCTCACCTCCTTCCACAGTTTGGCTATTGTGGACATTGCTGCTATGAACATCAGGGTGCATGTGCCTCTTTTTCTCACTATGTCTGTATCTTTGGGATAAATACTTAGTATTTACCTAGCAATTCCTGGGTCATAAGGTAGCTCTATTAACATCTTGAGGAAACTCTGTATTATTTTCTGGAGTGACTGTACCAGCTTGCATTCCCACCAACAGGTAAGAGGGTTCCCCTTTCTCTACATCTTTGCCAACACTTGTTGTTCCCTGTTTTGTTAGTTTTTGCCATTTTAACTAGTGTAAGGTGGTATCGCATTATGGCTTTGATTTGTATTTCCCTGATGGCTAGTGATGTTGAACATTTTTTCATGTGTCTGTTAGCCATTCATGTCTGTTTGGAGAAGTGCCTGTTCATGTCTTCTGCCTTTTCGACTGGGTTATTAGTTTTTTGAGTGTTGAGTTTGAGAAGTTCTTTATAGATCTTGGATATCAGGCCTTTATCTGTAATGTCACTTGCAAATATCTTTTCCCTTTCTGTGGGTTGCCTCTTAGTTTTATTGACTTTTCCCTTTGCTGTGCAGAAGCTTTTGATCTTGATGAAGTTCCAAAAGTTCATTTTTGCTTTTGTTTCACTTGCCCTTGTAGACATCTTGAAAGAAGTTACTGTGGCAATGTCAAAGAGGTTACTGCCTATGTTTTCCTCTAGGATTTTGATGGATTCCTATCTCACATTCAGGTCTTTCATCCATTTTGAGTTTATCTTTGTATAGCATAAGGGAATTGTACAGTTTCTTTCTTCTACATGTAACTGTACAATTTTCCCAGAATCACTTATTGAAGAGACTGTCTTTTTTCCATTAGATATTTTTTCCTGATTTGTCAAAGATTAGTTGACCAGAGTTGAGGATCTATTTCTGGAACCTCTGTTCTGTTACATTGATCTATGTGTCTGTATTTGTGCCAATACCATGCTGTCTTGATGATCACAGCTTTGTAATATAGCCTGGAGTCAGGTAATGTGATGTTCCCAGCTTTGTTTTTCTTTTTCATCATTCTCTTGGCAATTCAGGGTCTTTTCTCTTTCCATAGAAATTTTAGGATTTTTTTGTTTTGGCTCTTTGAAAATGTCAATGGTATTTTAATAGGGATGGCATTGAAAATGTAAATTGCTGTGGGCAGAGTAAACATTTTAACAATGTTTATTCTTCCAATTCATGAGCATGGATTGTTTTTCCAGCGTTTTGTGTTTACCTCAATTTATTTCATAAGTGTTCTGTAATTTCTAGAGTATGGATCTTTACCTCTTTAGTTAGGTTTATTCCTGGGTATCTTACAGGATATGCTATTGTGAATGGAATTGATTCCTTAATTTCTCTTTCTACAATTACATTGTTAGTGTATAGAAAAGCAACTGATTTATGTGCATTGATTTTGTATCCTGCCACATTGTTGAATTACAAAGGAATCCTAGTAATTTGCAGTGTAGTTCTTTTGGGTTGGCCACATAAAGTATCCTGCTATCTGCAAAGAGGGAGCATTTGACTTCTTCTTTACCAGTTTGGATGCCTTTTATTTCTTTTGTTGCCTGACTGGTGAGGCTAGGACTTCTAGTACTATGGTGAACAATAGTGGTGAGAGTGAGCATCACTGTTCTGTTCCTCATGTTAAGGGAAAAGCTCTCAGCGTTTCCCCATTGATGATAATATTTCCTGTGGGTTTTTCATAGACTGTTTTTATAATACTGAGGAATGTTTCTTCTATCCTTATACTCTGAAGAATTTTAATCAGGAATGGATATTGTATTTTGTCAAATGCTTTTTCTGCATCAATTGAGAGGATCATACAGTTTTTGTCTTTTCTTTTATTGATGTGCTTTACCAAGTTGATTGATTTGTGACTGTTGAACCACCCTTGTATCCCAGGGATAAAACCCACTTGGTCATGGTGAATAATCCTTTTAATGTACTGTTAGATCCTATTAGCCAGGATCTTGTTGAGTATTTTGGCATCCATGGTCATCAACGATATTTGTCTGTAATTCTTTTTGATGGAGTCATTACCTGGTTTTGGAATCAGGGTAATGCTGACCTCATAGAAGGAGTTTGGAAATTTTCCCTTTGTTTCTATTTTTTGGAACAGTTTCAGTAGAATAGGCATTATTTCTTCTTTAAATGTTTAGTAGAATTCCCCTGGGAAGCCATCTGGCCCTGGACTTTGTTTTTTGGGAGGTTTTGATTACTGCTTCAATTGCTTTACTGGTTATTTGTCTATTCAGATTGAGTATTTCTTCCTGTTTCAGTCTCAGTAGTTTATAAGTTTCCACGAAGGCATCCATTTCTCCCAAGTTTAATTTGTTGACATATAGTTGCTGGTAATAATTTCTAACAATTGCTTCCATTTCCTTGGTGTTAGTTGTGATATCTCCCAATTCATTTATGATTTTATTAATTTAGGTCCTTTCTCTTTTCTTTTGGATAACTTTGGCCAGTGGTTTATTGATCTTATTAATTCTTTCAAAGAACCAGTGTCTAGTTTTGTTGATCTGTTCTACTGTTTTTTCTGGTTTCTATTTCATTGATCTCTGCTCTAATCTTTATTATTTCTCTTCTCCTGCTTGGTTTAGGTTTTATTCGCTGTTCTTTTTCAAACTCCTTTAGGTGTAGGGTTAGCTTGTGCATTTGGGATTTTTCTAATTTTTTGAGAAACTTGAAGATGGCAATGTATTTCCCCCTTTGGACCAACTTTGCAGTATTCCATAGGTTTTGGACAAATGTGTTTTCATTCTCATTGTTTTCTATGAATTGTTTAAGTTCTTCTTTAATTCCCTAGTTGACCCATTCATTCTTTAGCAGGATGTTAGATAACATTCTTTTTTTTTTTTTTTTAATTTCTTTTCAGTGTAACAGAATTCATTGTTTAGGCACCACACCCAGTGCTCTATGCCATATGTGCCCTCCATAAAACCCATGACCTCGTTCCCCCAACCTCCCACCCCTGCCCCTTCAAAACCCCCAGATTGTTTTTCAGAGTCTATAGTCTCTCATGGTTCATCTCCCCTTCCAATTTCCCTCAACTCCCTTCTCCTCTCCATCTCCTTATGTCCTCCATGTTATTTGTTATGCTCCACAAATAAGTGAAACCATATGATAATTGACTCTTTCTGCTTGATTTATTTCACTCAGCATAATCTCTTCCAGTCCCGTCCATGTTGCTATAAAAGTTGGGTATTCATCCTTTCTGATGGAGGCATAATACTCCATAGTGTATATGGACCACATCTTCCTTATCCATTCGTCCGTTGAAGGGCATCTTGGTTCTTTCCACAGTTTGGCGACTGTGGCCATCGCTGCTATAAACACTGGGGTACAGATGGCCCTTCTTTTCACTACATCTGTATCTTTGGGGTAAATACCCAGTAGTGTAATTGCAGGGTCATAGGGAAGCTCTATTTTTAATTTCTTGAGGAATCTCCACACTGTTCTCCAAAGTGGCTGCACCAACTTGCGTTCCCACCAACAGTGTAAGAGGGTTCCCCTTTCTCCACATCCTCTCCAACACATGTTGTCTCCTGTCTTGCTAATTTTGGCCATTCTAACTGGTGTAAGGTGGCATCTCAATGTGGTTTTAATTTGAATCTGCCTGATGGCTAGTGATGATGAACATTTTTTTCATGTGTCTGATAGCCATTTGTATGTCTTCATTGGAGAAGTGTCTGTCCATGTCTTCTGCCCATTTTTTGACATGATTATCTGTTTTGTGTGTGTTGAGTTTGAGAAGTTCTTTATAGATCCTGGATATCAACATTTTGTCTGTACTGTCATTTGCAAATATCTTCTCCCATTCTGTGGGTTGCCTTTTTGTTTTGTTGACTGTTTCCTTTGCTGTGCAGAAGCTTTTGATCTTGATGAAGTCCCAAAAGTTCATTTTTGCTTTTGTTTCCTTTGCCTGTGGAGACATATCTTGAAAGAAGTTGCTGTGGCCAGTGTCAAAGAGGTTACTCCCTATGTTCTCTAGGATTCTGATGGATTCCTGTCTCACGTTGAGGTATTTTATCCATTTCAAGTTTATTTTTGTGTACAGTGTAAGAGAATGGTCGAGTTTCATTCTTCTACATATAGTTGTCCAATTTTCCCAGCACCATTATTGAAGAGACTGTCTTTTTTCCACTGTATATTTTTTCCTGCTTTCTCAGATATTATTTAACCATAGAGTTTAGGGTCCATATGTGGGCTCTCTACTCTGTTCCACTAGTCTATGTGTCTGTTTTTATGCCAGTACCATGCTGTCTTGGTGATCACAGGTTTGTAGTAAAGCTTGAAATCAGGTAATGTGATGCCCCCAGCTTTGTTTTTCTTTTTCAACATTTCCTTAGCAATTCGGGGGCTCTTCTGATTCCATACAAATTTTAGGATTATTTGCTCCAGCTCTTTGAAAAGTACTGGTGGAATTTTGATCGGAATGGCATTAAAAATATAGATTGCTCTAGGCATTATAGACATTTTAACAATTTTTATTCTTCCAAACCAAGAGCATGGAATGGTCTTCCATCTTTTTGTGTCTTCTTCAATTTCATTCATGAGTGTTCTGTAATTCCTCAAGTACAGATCCTTTACCTCTTTGGTCAAGTTTATTCCCAGATATCTTATGGTTCTTGGTGCTATAGTAAATGGAATCGATTCTCTAATTTCCCTTTCTATATTTTCGTTGTTAGTGTATAAGAAAGCAAATGATTTCTGTACATTGACTTTGTATCCTGCCACATTACTGAATTGCTATAGGAGTTCTAGTAGTTTGGGGGTGGAGTCTTTTGGGTTTTCCATATCAAGTATCATGTCATCTGTGAAGAGAGAGAGTTTGACTTCATTGCCAATTTGGATACCTTTTATTTCTCTTTGTTGTCTGATTGCTGTTGCTAGGACTTCTAATACTATGTTGAACAAGAGTGGTGAGAGTGGGCATCCTTGTCGTGTTCCTGATCTTAATGGGAAGGCTGTGAGCTTTTTCCCATTGAGGATGATATTTGCTGTGGGTTTTTCATAGATAGATTTTATGAAGTTCAGGAATGTTCCCTCTATCCCTATATTTTGAAGTGTTTTAATCAGGAACAGATGCTGGATTTTGTCAGATGCTTTTTCTGCATCAATTGAGAGGACCATGTGGTTCTTCTCTCTTCTCTTATCGATTTTTTCTATCACATTGATTGATTTGCAAATGTTGAACCATCCTTGTAACCCAGGCATGAATCCCACCTGGTCATGGTGGATAATTTTTTTAATGTGCTGTTGGATCCTATTTGCTAGGATCTTGTTGAGAATCTTAGCATCCATATTCATCAGTGATATTGCTCTGAAATTCTCCTTTTTGGTGGGGTCTTTGCCTGGTTAGGGGATCAGGGTGATGCTGGCTTCATAAAAAGAGTCTGAAATTTATTGAAACAGCTTCAGGAGAATAGGTGTTATTTCTTCTTTGAAAGTTTGGTAGAATTCCCCAGGGAATCCATCAGGTCCCAGGCTCTTGTGTTTTGGGAGGTTTTGGATCACTGCTTCAATCTCGTTACTAGATATCAGTCTATTTAGGTTTTCAATTTTTTTCCTGGTTCAATTTTAGGAGTTTATAGTTTTCCAGGAATGCATCCATTTCATCTAGGTTGCTTAACTTATTGGCATATAACTGTTGATAATAACTCCTGATGATTGTTTCTATTTCCTTGGTGTTTGTTGTGATCTCTCCCTTTTTGTTCATATTTTTATTAATCTGAGCTTTCTCTCTTTTCTTTTGGATTAGTGTGGCCAATGGTTTATCGATCTTATTGATTCTTTCAAAAAACCAGCTTCTAGTTTCATTGATATGTTCTACTGTATCTCTAGTTTCTATCTCATTGAGCTTTGCTCTAATCTTGATTATTTCCCTTCTTGTGTGTGGAGTTGGCTTAATTTGTTGTTGATTCTCCAGTTCTTTAAGGTGTAGAGAGAGCTGGTGTATTCTGGATTTTTCAATTTTTTAACGGGAGGCTTGGGTGGCTATTTATTTCCCCCTTAGGACCGCCTTTGCCATATCCCATAGGTTTTGGGTCAAAGTGTCTTCATTCTCATTGATTTCCATGAATTGTTTAAGTTCTTCTTTGATCTCCTGGTTGATCCAAGCATTCTTAAGCAAGGTGGTCTTTAGCTTCCAGGTGTTTGAGTTCCTTCCAAACTTTTCCTTGTGATTGAGCTCCAGTTTCAAAGCATTGTGAGAATATGCAGACAATAATCTCAATCTTTTGGTATTGGTTTGAGCCCTGATCTGTCACCCAGTATGTGGTCTATTCTGGAGAAGGTTCCATGTGCACTTGAGAAGAATGAGTATTCTGTTGTTTTAGGGTGGAATGTTCTGTATATATCTATGAGGTCCATCTGGTCCAATATGTCATTCAATGTTCTTGTTTCTTTATTGATTTTCTGCTTGGATGATCTGTCTTTTACTGAGAGGCATGTTGAGATCTCCTACTATAAATGTATTCATATCTATATGACTCTTTATCTTGATTAATAGTTTTCTTATGTAATTGGCTGTTCCCATATTGGGGGCATAAATATTTACAATTGTTAGATCTTGGTGGATAGTCCCTTTAAGCATTGTTTAGTGTCCTTCTGTATCTCTGACTACAGTTTTTAGTTTAAAATCTAATTTATCTGATATGAAAATCACTACCCCGGCCTTCTTTTGAGGCCCACTGGCATGAAAGATGCTTCTCCATCCCTTCACTTTCAGTTTGGGTGTATCCTTAAGTTCGAAATGGGTCTCTTGTAGACAGCATATGGATGGGTCCTGTCGTTTTAACTAATCTGCAACCCTGTGTCATTTTATGGGCGCATTTAGGCCATTCACATTGAGAGTGATTATTGAGAGATAAGTTTTTATTGACATCATGTTACCTTTGAAATCTTTTTTTCTGTAGATTGTCTCCATATATTTCTGTTCAATGATATTCTTAGGATTTTTCCTCTTTTATATAACCCCCCTTAATATTTCTTGCAGTGTCGGCTTGGTGGTCACATACTCTTAAGCCTTGCCGTCTTGGAAACTCTTTATCTCTCCAACCATTTTGAATGTCAGTCTTGCTGGATAAAGTATTCTTGCCTGCATGTTCTTCTCATTTAGTGCCCTGAATACGTCTTGCCAGTCCTTTCTGGCTTGCCTGGTTTCTGTGGACAGGTCTGACATTATTCTGTTGGGCTTTCCTCTGTACCAAAGGAGTTTCTTTGTCCTAGCTGCTTTCAAGAGAGTCTCTCTACAGATATGATTCCTCATTCTCACTATTAGGTGCCTCAAGGACTTTCAAGATTCTATAATCTTGGGGGGAGACTGTTCTGCCTCTAGTACATGAACGCTGGTTCCATTTGTGAGACTGGGAAAATTTTCATGGAGAATTTGTTCCACTATATCTTCTAGACTTCTTTCTCCTCCCCTTAAGGGATTCCAATAATTCTGACATTGGAATGTTTAATGGTGTCATTTATTTCCCTAATTCTGTTTTCATCGCTTCTGAGCTGTTTGTTCCAGGCTTCCTCCTGATTCTTTCTATCTGTTTGTCCTCCAGATCACTAATTCTATCTTTTGTCTCAGTTACCCTAGCTTTTAGAGAATTTAGATTAGATTGGAACTCATTGAGAACATTGTGAACATCATCCCTGGTGGCTTTCAGTTCTGTCCTAATCAATTCCACTTTGTCATCCATGGCTTTCTCCAGCCTAGCTATTGCCTGGATAATTGTTAGCCTGAATTCCCTTTCTGGCATGTTGTTTATGTTGATAGCCATTAGCTCTGTTGCAGAAGGCCCAGTCTCTGAATTTTTCTTCTGTTGGGCATTCCTCCTCCTAGTCATTTTGGAGAGAAGTGGCTGAATGGAAGTAGCTGAATGTGTCGACCATGGTGCAGGCATGGTGCACCCTGGACGCTTCTGAGAAATCCAGAGTCCCCACCCAAATGAAAGAAAAAAGAAAGAGAGAAAAAAGAAAAAAAAAAAAAGAGAGAGGGTGATAGAGAAAGAAAAAAAAAAAAGATAAAATAAAAGAAGGCCCAGCCCAAATGGGTCCCAAGGTAAGATTTATGAAGTGTACAAACAAAAACAGACAAACAAAAAGACTGATAAAAGTAGATGAAAAGAAAAAAATATATATATAAAGACAAAACAAAAAAAGAACCTCGTCAAAAAGAACCCAAAGTATAAGATTTATATACTATCAGGACAAACACAAATACACAGAAACACTAAGATAGAGGGGGATTAAAAATTGGTTTACCTATAGGAGTAGCATTGATTGGGGAAAGGGGATTACCTTGAAGTTTAACTTTATATGAATATTAAAAAATAAAAATAAAAAAAGAATAAGCTAAACTAAACTAAAATAAAATTAAAATTAAAAAATAGAAAAGCAAAAGAAAAACACAGGTATATGTATCAAAAGTTCAGGTTAAAAGGTTATTATGGAATTTGATGTACTGGACATCTCACTGTGATGGTAACTAGGTTAAAAAATTATCTATAAAAAAAATGAACCAGAATAGTGGGAATGAATTAAAAATAAAGGTTGTATCTATGAAGTAGTGGTGGTTGTTCTCTTGTCTTTTTTTTTTTTTTTCTTTTTGGTTGGCTTTCTGGGGTAAGGGCCTGCCCAGTGGGTTTTCAGTCAGTGATGTTCCCTGAGTTAAGTCCTCCCACTCCCATCAAGGGGGTGGGCTCTGAGGAAACCGGTTTTTCAGGCTTTTGTTCTCTGGAGGTTTTTCTGGTTTGTTTTGTTTTGTTTTTGTTCATTTGTTTTCTCTCACCTTGTTGGCTTTGGATGGTTTTTGGAGGTTTAGAGGAAAGCAAACTGCACCCTGACCTCCCTCTCAGAGAGAAGCCTCAGTATGTTCCCCTCTGGGTGCTCCAGAGCACATAAATTCCCCCTTGGCCGCTGGCAGAGCACGTTCCCAGTCGCAGTCCCTGGGGTCACAGGAACTCCTGCTTGTACCTGAAACCACGACAGCGGTGGCTGTCTGGGCAGCTCTGGACCACCAGTGAGGTCCCAAGCAGTGATCACACACTGAAAATCTCAGTGGCCTGGAAATCTCGCTGGCCTGGCTGGGAGCGCTCAGACTCTTCGGGTCCAAGAGCGCCGGGCTGGTGCCTACACGTGCCTCTCTCAGGGGAGAGTGTGGGGCGTGACTCAGACTCTGGTCACATGGCCTGCACACGTGGATAGTGCCAAGGACTGTGGTTCTGCCGGTTGGTGAGGCTCCTGGCCCCTCACGGGAGCCACCTCCCAGGTGCACCCAGGTGCTCCCAGGTGCTCTTAGGCAGCACACTCTTGGCTCAGGGACCAAGACCTGGTTTCTTTGCCCCACTCTCTGGCTCAGTGCCAGGGATGGCTGTCTTGGGTCCGGGGACTTAAGCCCCTGTCCCCAACCACCCCGATTCCCACAATTTCCCCCCACAATTCTTTGCTCTTTTTGAGTGCTTTCAACCAGACTCCAAGTTAATGCTGGTCCCCAGTCGCAGGGCACTCTCTTATTGGGGTATTACTTTCCAATGTGTCGCTTCTGGTGGCTCCCTCCCCCTTTTGTTTATCTTCTGATACCAGTCCGATGTTCCCACTCTGCTTTACCTGCCCACTGGCGTCTTCTGCCCCTGTAGAGATCCAGACGTGTATAATTCTAATCTCAGGCTGATTTCATGGGTGATCAGAGTTCCTTGGAAGGTAATCAGCTCACTTTAGGGTACAGGTTGAAACGGTGCCTCCTCCTAGTTCCCTGCCATCTTGTCCCCCCCTGCTCTATAACTTTCCAGTTTTTTCATTGCTTCCAAATTTTTTCTTGTGATTGAATTCCAGTTTTAAGGCATTGTGGTCTGATATAATGCAGGGAATAATCTCGGGCTTTTGATATTGGCTGAGACCTGATTTGTGACCCAGTATGTAGTCTATTTTGGAGAAAGTTCTGTGTGCATTTGAGAAGAATGACTATTCTATATTTTCAGGGTGGAATGTTTTGTATATATCTCTGAGGTCTATCTGGTCCAATGTAACATTCAAAGCTCTTGTTTCTTTGTTGATCTTTCTGTTTAGATGATCAGTTTATTGCTGAGAGTGGAGTGCTAAAATCTCCTACTATTAATGTATTATTGTCAATCTGATTACTTTGTTTAACATCTTGTTTATGTAGTTGGCTACTCCCATGTTGGGGGCATAGGTATTTACGTTGTTAGAGTTTCTTGCTGGATAGACTCTTTAAGAATGATGTAGTGTCCCTCTGGATCTGTTATTAGTCTTTGATTTAAATTCTAATTTGTCTGATAGAATAATTGCTAACCGACCTTTCTTTTGAGGTCCATTGGAAAGAAAACTGTTTCTCCATCCTTTCACTTTCAGTCCCAAGGTGCTTTAGGTTCAAAATGAGTCTCTTATAGACAGAATATAGATGGGTCCTGTCTTTGTATCTAATCTGCAACACTATGCCATTTCATGGGAACATTGAAGGTTACTCCTGAAATATATGTGTTATTGTCATCTTGTTGTCTGTACAGTCCTTTTTTCTAGGATCTGTCTCTGTAAATTTCTAAACCATATTACTCTTGGGGTCTTCCTTATTTTATAGAATCTCCCTTAGTATTTCTTGCAGGACTGGCTTGGTGGTTATATATTCTTTCAATTTCTGCTGGTCCTGGAACCTCTTTATCTGTTCTGAATGACAGTCTTACTGGATAAAGTATTCTTGTATGCATGTTCTTCTCATTTAGTACTTTGAATATGTCTTTCCAGCCCTTTCTGGCTTGCCATATTTCTGTCTCTGTGGACATTCTGACATTATTCTGATGTTCCTCCCTTTGTACATTATGAATCTCTTCCCCCAGTGCCCTTAGGATGGCTTCCTTGGTTCTAAGAATTGTGAGTTTTACTATTACATGCAGGGGTGTTAGTCTGTTCTCCTTGATCTTGGGAGGGGTCCTCTCTGGCTTTAGTAAGTGGATGCTTGTTTCATTCCCTAGATTAAGGAAGTTCTCAACTATGATTTGCTCAGATATATCTTCTACTCCTCTCTCTCTCGCTCCATTCCCTGAGAGATCCCAATAATTCTGACATTGGAACATTTCACAGCATTGTTGATTTCTCTAAGTCTGTTCTCATGGATTTTAAGCTGTTTGTTCCAGGCCTCCTCCTCTTCCTTCCTTTTCTATCAGTTTATCTTCTAGATTGCTAATTCATTTTTATGACTCATTTACCCTAGCTGTTAGAGTATCTAGTTTAGACTGCATCTCATTTATAGCATTTTTAAGTTTGGACTGATTAGCTCTCATTTCTGCCCTTAAAAATTCTATGTTGCCATAATGGTTTTCTCAAGCCTAGCTATTGTCTTCATAATTGTTACCCTGAATTCTATTTCTGACATTTGCTTATATCCATATCCATTAGGTCTGCAGGAGAGGCCATTGTCTCTAATTATTTTCTTTCTTGGGATTTCCCCCTCCCTTCTGTTGAGGAGTTATTGAGGGAAAGTACAGAGTTGAAAATATCAAAATATGCATTGCCACAATCCAGGCAAAGTGAACCCTGGGAATATTTAGAATGATTGGAAACCACCACCAAAAAAAAAAAAAAAAAAAAAAAAAAAAAAAAAAACCAATGAAAATGAATCTCAAGAGTAAGATTTATAAAGTTAAAAAAGGAGTGTGGGGGGCTATAATCTCTCAATGTGGGCAAAGTAGGGTGTTTCAGTTCTACATTGGAGCTTATATCTATCTATATATATATAGAAAAAGAAAAAGAAAAAAGTATAGGGGTGAAAATGTATAAGTTAAAAAGTTACTATGGAATATGTTGTATTAAACATCTAGTTGAAATGAAAAGGTTAAAAAAAAGAGAAGAAACATGAGAAAGAATAAAAAAAAATGTATCTAAGAAACACGCAGGGTGTAGGGCAATACCAGGAGCTCAGTATACTATTATCCTCTGATATTGGGTTTTACAGTTTTATGAGGACCTTGAGTTGTTGTTCTCTTGTTCTTCCAACTTGTCTTCTGGGGGAGGGACCTATCTCATTGTTTTTCAGTCAATCCTGCTTGGGCGGAGTTGCCCTGCCTCCTTCAAGGGGCTGGGCTTTGTGTGGTAACTGGTTTTTTGGGCTTTTGTTCTCTGGCAGCTTTTGTTCTCTGGTGGCTTTTCATGGTTTTTTGGAGGGTCAGAGCAAAGGAAAATGCCTGCACCCCGGCCTCTGCCACACAGGAGACAAGCCATAGTCTGCTTCTTTCTGAATCCTCCAGAACATACAGTCTCCCCCTCTGTAAGTGCCACTGAAAACTGTAGGCTCCCACAGGTGGTGTGCACCCCCAGCCATTGTCACGGCAGTCAACCCAAGTCCCCACTTATTTCTGCCCTCTGTGCCTCCAAAACCACAAATGATCCCAGTCTGGTTGGGCACAGGTGTTGGCGGAGGCAGTGGTGGCAGTGGCAGTGGCAAGCCCCCAGGTCCATGGGCACAGGTCTGCACAAGTGGCCACTCTAATCCTGGCATTTGCCCCTTAAGCTCCTGATTCTGTTTGAGCACTGTTATCAGGCCCTTCTTGTCCTACCACCACCACTCTGCAAGCTATTGCTGGTCCCTAGACACAGGACACTTTTGCACTGTGGCATTATATTAATTTCCAGTGGGTAACTTCTGGTGGTTCTTCCTTCTGTTGTATCCTCCAGTATCTGTCAACACAATCACAACTTTGTCCTTCACCCCTCTCAGCTGGTGGTCCTCTGCCCCCATAGAGATCCAGATGAATTATCTTACATCTCAGGCTGGTTTCATGGGTGTTCAGACTGGCTTGGTAGATACCAGCTAAATTCAGGGTACTGGTTGAAATGCAGTCCCCCTTCTCTACCATTTTGTCCCTCCCTCCTAATACTAAAATTTGTATGGAACCAGAAAAGACCCCAAATAGCCAGAGGAATGTAGAAAAAGAAAACCAAAGCTGGGGGCATCCCAATGCTGAATTTAAAGCTGTACTACAAAGCTGTAATCATCAAGGCAGTATGGTACCAGCACAAAAATAGACACATAGATCAATGGAACAGAACAGAGATTCCAGAAATGGACCCTTAACTCTATGATTAACTAATCTTTCACAAAATAGGAAAGACTATCCAATGGAGAAAAGGCAGTCCCTTCAACAAATGGTGTTAGGAAAATTGGAGAGCCACATGCAGAAGAATCAAACTAGACTATTTCCTTATACCATACACAAAATGGATGAAAGACCTAAATGTCAGAGAGGAATCCATCAAAATCCTAGAGGAAAACATAGGAAGCAACCTCTTTGAACTCGGCTACAGCAACTTCTGGCTAGACATGTCTCCAAAGTCAAGGAAAACAAAGGCAAAAATGAACTATTGGGACTTCATCGAGATAAAAATCTTTTGCACAACAAAGGAAACAGTCAATAAAACCAAAAGACAACTGACAGAATGGGAGAAGACATTTGCAAATGACATATCAGATAAAGGTCTAGTATCCAAAATCTACAAAGAACTAATCAAACTCAAAATCCAAAGAACAGATAATCCAATCAAGAAATGGCCAGAAGACATGAATAGACATTTCTCCAAAGAAGACAAATAAATGGCCAACAGGCACATGAAAAAATGTTCAATACCACTAGCCATCAGGGAAATACAGATCAAAACCACAATGAGATACCACCTCACACCAGTCAGAATAGCTAAAATTAACAAGTCAGGAAATGACAGGTGTTGGAGAGGATGTAGAGAAAGGGGAACTCTCTTACACTGTTGGTGAGAATTTAAGCTGGTACAGCCACCCTGGAAAATAGTAAGGAGATTCCTCAAGAAGTTCCTCAAGAAGTTGAATAAAGCTACCCTACAATCCAGTTCCACACTAATGGATTGGAAGAACAAATATTATTAAAATGTCTATGCTACCTAGAGCAATCTACACATTCGATGCAATCCCTATCAAAATACCATCAACTTTTTTCACAAATAATCTAAAATTTGTATGCAGCCAGAAAAGACCCCGAATACCCAGACGTTGAAAAAGTTGAAAACTACTGGGTATTTATCCCAAAGATGCAAATGTAGTGATCCAAAGGAATACCTGCACCCCAATGTTTATAGCAGCAATGTCCATGATAGCCATACTATGGAAAGAGCACACAGATGTCCATTAATAGATGAATGGATAAAGAAGAGGATAGTTTATATATATATATATATATATATATATATATATATATATATATATGACTATTACTCAGCCATCAAAAAAGGAAATCTTGTCATTTGCAATAATATATACATTATATAAAAAGAATATAATTATGCATTCATTTATTTAATGTGTACTAGTATATTCATTTAATATTCTTATGTTGCTTTTGCTTTTTTAAGGACAAATAATGTTTCTCTTCTGCAAATAAGAAATCTGCTATTGGATGCTAACTGACTCACACCTAGGAGTGATGTAATTGGTAAATTATCTAGATCAAATAAATTCTTTTTAATCAAGGTGTACTTTTCTGTAATATTGGTCTGTGTACTGGGGCGTGGGATTCCTGATTTCAGCTCATGTCATAATATTAGGGTAGTGAGATCAAGCTCCATGCTCAGCCTGGAGCTTCCTTGAGTTTTCTCTCTCCCTCTGTCCCCCACCACCCAGCTTGTACTCATGCACACACTCTCTATCTCTTAAAAAAATTATTTCTTTATATATTTTATTTTATTAAGCTTTTATGATTGCATATTCAAAATTTATCCTGTTTGGGTTGTTTTTGCTTGTTTAGATTCTAGCAACTATAAATGCCTAATCAAAGTTTGGGAGCATTTAATTTTTAATAGATTTTGCTGATGTACTTATACAACAATTATTTTAAACATTTTCTCATAATCTAAGTTATGAACATGCAGAAAATGATGACACCTCCAAGTGCTTCAAAACTAAGTTGTCACTGAATATTTTGCACTTGTAAAGTGTTTTGGAGAAAAAAAAATAAAATAAAATTCAAGAACTCAGTTCTCTAGAAAATTGCATGTGAAATAAAGATTTAATATTTGCAAACATACATTTAATTTCATTCATATTACAACTTTATTAATAATGAGTAAAAATGCAGGAAAAAATGAATTTCAAGAGGGTTACTCATCCAAGACTTTTTGAAGGAAATGAGTTTTCAGTTACTTTTAGTGGAAGAAGAGGAAAGTACTATTGGACATCAGAAATATGAAGATACTTTCTTGTTGTCTACCAACTAAGAGTACCAAATCCCACCAAGTCTTAAGCATACCTTCCTTATATACATTTTTCCACATTTATGATACATTTAATTTTCAAAAGTTACTATTTGTTACTATGGATCAGTTCCTGCATGATTTTAGGCAAAGTTTTTATGGATAAATCTTTTTTTTTTTTTTTGGATAAATCTAATCATAGTTATAGTACTTCCTTGTCCTAGGCTATATTTGGAGCTTCCACTCATTTAAAGCATATAATTTTTTATAAAAGATTGCAGCTATGAAATAGCCTCCTGTTATAAGCAAATCATAATGATGAAAAATATCACCTCTATTTTGGTACCTGTATAAATTACCAGCAGTATTTCATGTAGATGAAGAAGTATACATTGACATTTAAATCTATTATATATTATGCTTCTTTCTATATTTTTGATTTAGTGATGTAAATCTTCATATAACTTTGTTTTTTTACCCTACTTATTATAATTATAGGGTATAAATTTCATAGAATAAATTGAGCTCTTAGGGAAATTTTATTACTGGAAACATCTTCTCCTGGGGGAGAATAAAGATCATATATTCTCAAACCACATAGAAAGATGCAAGTTTTCAATTGCTCTTAGTTTTTTAATAGACAAACCTCTCCAAAAAATAAATAATACTATTCGCCTTTTGGAGCAAGCTACTGTTATACTCTCAGAGGTTGTCATTACTCAGATTCTGAATATCATCTATACTTATAATCCTAGCAAGCCCTGAACTGTCATTCTGTAAATGTCCAGATGAAAGAACTTTCTGGTTGTCCAGAGTTCTCACAATAAAGTGGTCAAGTTCATCTTTAGATCTAACTTTCTGTTTGGTAATATGTAGTATGTAGGTTTGGGGAATAAATTGGTTTCTCTATAGAAAGTTGGGATCTGCCATTGAATAAAAGAACAAAATCTGATCTTCAATAGAAGCTGTGCTTGTGTGTAGAATAAGAGGAATTGGCCTTCTTTGTGGTTTATTTCTTCAAGGCCTTTTTAAAAACCTGATTCCTGTTCTGCTTTTTGAGGTAGCCCTCAAAGTTTGATAAGCTGTTTGTGGAGTCCTTAAGGAATGCAAGCCTTTTTGTGTTCTGCTGTTAAAGTATGGAACTGATTCTCACTTGATGTCAGAAGTGCTACCTCTATTAATAAGTTGACAACTGTTCCAAATACATCTTTGAAGAATATTTTTGAATTGGAGAAATAGACCAGAATAGAAATATAAACAAAGCAAAAAGTAGAACGTTAGCCATTTTTATTTTAATTTTCTACTTTTTGCCAAGTGGCAATATGACACTAGGCAGCAAGTTTGCTTTAAACCACCTTCTCCAAATTCTTCTTTATTTTCATAAAGTTTATTTCTCAGGGCAGTTTTGGGTTTACTGAAAAATTAAACAGTAAGTACAGAGAGTTCTCATATATCCCCTCCTGCCTCCTGCCTGTTGTTGTCTCTCCTCAACAGTGTTTTCTGCTATTAATATCTTGCATCAATGTGATACATTTGTTACAATTGATGAACTGATATCATACATTATATCTAACTGTAGTTGTAGTTTCTCTTAGGGTTCACTTTTTGTGTTATAAATTTTAATAGGTTTTTGAAAAATACATAATGTCATATATCCACCAGTGAAATATCATACATAATAAGTTTACTGTCCTAAACATTGTATGTGCTCCACCTATATATCCCCTCTTCTCTTTTCTTCCTAACTGCTGGCAATTACTAATTTTTTTACTATCTCTATAGTTTTGCCTTTTCCAATACGTCATATAATTAGAGTCATATAGTGTGTAATCTTTTCAGATTTGCTTCTTTCACTGAGCAATATGCATTTGAGTTTTCTCCATGCCTTTTTGTGGCTTAATAAGTCATTTGTTTTTATCACAGAATAATATTCAATTGTATGGATATACCGCAATTTATGTATTCACCTGTTGAAAGACATTTTGCATAAAATGTGCATACAGTTTTTGTATATAACCAGTTATGTACAGGATTTTATGTAGATATAAGTTTTCAACTTCTTTGGACAAATACCTATGATTCTGATTGCTGTAATGTATGGTAAAACTATGTTTACCTTTGTAAAAATGAACAAACAAAACCCCACCAAACTGACTTTGAAGGCAGTTGTACCATTTTGCATTACCACCAGCAATGAATGAGAGTTCCTGTTGGTCCATATCCATGCCATCATTGGTGGTGTCAGTGTTTTGGATTTTAGCTATTCAAACAGGTGTGTAATGCCACCTTCCTCTTCCTCCTCCTCCTCTTCTTCTTCTTCTTCCTTCAGAATTTGATTCTTTTACTTTTTTTCATTTCATTTTATTTTATTTTATTTTATTTTATTTTATTTCATTTTATTTCTTTTCAGTATTCCAGCATTCACTGTTTATGCACCACACCCAGTTCCCCATGCAATATATGCCCTCCTTAATACCCAACACCAGAATCACCCTTGGCCTACCCTCTCCCCTCTAAAACCCCCAGTTTGTTTCTCAGAGTCCACAGTCTCTCATGGTTTGTCTCCCCTTCCAATTTCCCCCAACTCACTTCTCTGCTCCATCTCCCAATGTCTTCCATGTTATTCCTTATGCTACACAAGTAAGTGAAACCATATGATACTTGACTCTCTCTGCTTGTCTTATTTCACTCAGCATAATCTCTTTGAGTCCCATCCATGTTGATACAAAAGTTGGGTATTCATCCTTTCTGATGGAGGTATAATACTCCATTGTATATATGGACCATGTCTTCTTTATCCATTTATCCATTGAAGGGCATCTTGGTTCTTTCCACAGTTTGGCAACTGTGGCCATTGCTGCTATGAATTTTGGGGTACAGGTGGCCCTTCTCACTACATCTGTATCTTTGGGCTAAATACCTAGTAGTGCAATTGCAGTATCATAGGGTGGCTCTATTTTTAATTTCTTAAGGAATCTCCACACTGTTTTCCAAAGTGATTGCACCAACTTGCATTCCCACCAACAGTGTAAGAGGGTTCCCCTTTCTCAACATCCTCTCCAACACAAGTTATTTACTGTTTTGTTAATTTTGGCCATTCTAACTGGTGTAAGGTGGTATCTCAATGTGGTTTTGATTTGAATCTCCCTAATGGCTAATGATGATGAACATCTTTTCATGTGTCTGTTAGCCATTTTTATGTCTTCTTTGGAGAGTGTCTGTTCAGCCTTCCCTTTGAGATTAAGAACACGACAAGGATGCCCACTCTTGCCACTCTTGTTCAACATAGTATTAGAAGACCTAGCAACAGCAATCAGACAACAAAAAGAAATAAAAGTCATTCAAATTGGCAATGAAGAAATCAAACTCTCTCTCTTCACAGATGACATGATACTTTTTATGGAAAACCCAAAAGACTCCACCCCCAAACTCATACAGCAATTCAGTAACATGGCAGGATACAAAATCAATGTACAGAATTCAGTTGCTTTCTTATACACTAACAATGAAAATATAGAAAGGGAAATTAGAGAATCGATTCCATTTACTATAGCACCAAGAACCACAAGTTACCTGGGAATAAACCTAACTAATGCCATATTCTTTTAATTTATAATTCCCTAATGATAAATGAGGTCACACATATTTTCATATGCTCATTTGTTATCTGTACCTTCTTTAGTGAGGTATCTGTTCAGATCTTCTGCCTACATTTTTTTTAATATTGGGGTCTTTGAAAACTCTTATTAATGACTTTTAGTGGTTCTTACATGTTGGGGAGATACCAATTATTTACAGAAACATATTTTGCATATATTTTTTCCTAATCTGTGACTTGCTTTATCATGTTCTTATTGGTATTCTTTGTAGAGAAGTTTTAAATTTCAATGAACTACAACTTATCTTTTATTTTTTTTGTGTGTGTGGATCATGCTTTTGGTATTGTTATCTAAAAACTCATTGTTAAAAAATAAAATTAATTAATTAATTATTAATTAAGAACTCATTGCTAAACTCAATGCCACCTTGATTTTCTCTTATCTTCTAAAAGTTTTTTTTTCTATTTTCTACATAATTATATCATTTGCAAAGAAAGGCAGTTTTCTTTCTTTCTTCCCCTAATACATATGTTTTTAAATTTCCTTTTCTTGTCTTTTTTTTTCTTAAGATTTTAAAATTTATTTACTTGAGAGAAAGAGCATGAACAGGAGGAAGGGCAGAGGGAGAGGGAGAAATAGACTCCCCACTGAGCAGGGAGCCCGATATGAGGCTCCATCCCAGGACCCCAGAAGCATAACCAGAGCTGAAGGCAGACATTTAACTGAACCGGCCACCCAGATGCCCCTCCTTTTCTTGTCTTATTGAATTAACTAGGGCATCCTGTATGATAGTAAACAGAAGATGTAAAAAAAAAAAATCTCTGCTTTGTTCCTGATCTTAGGGGAAAACATCTAAATTCTCACCTTTAAATATGATGTTAGCTGTGGGGTATTTGTTTTAGGTGTTTTATTTGGCGGGGGGGGGAGCGGTGGGTAGATTCTCTTTATCAAGTTGAGGAAGTTCTCTCTTATTCCTTCTGGAGGCTTCATGGAGTGGGGTTATGTGCCTTGCTTTATCCAGATTCGGAGGCCTTTTCTATTTCTTGGATTTCCTCCATCTTTAAAGCCCATCACTCCAAACCTCTGTTTTCTTTGTTTCACCTCCTTTTTCTGAATTTGACCTCTTAACTACCTCTTCATAAGGTCCTAGTGATTACATTGGGCCCAGAAGGATAAACTGGGTTCATCTATACATCTCAAGAATGTAATGCTAACTTAATTCTACCTATGAAGTTCCTTTAGCTGTGTAAGGTTTACCACTTTGGGGATTAGAAATATCTTTGGAGGCCTTTATTCTGTCTACTATAATAACATTGCCTGCTTTTTTCTTTGCTATCTAAATTTTCCACATTCCTTTAAATTCAACAGAAATATCACTTTCATAATGAAAATTTTCCTGAACTATTTAATGAGATTTATTTCTTTTTCACTTTTCTTTATATACAGTGTATATTTGTTCACTCTGGACTTATTTATATTTGGTTGGACTCACTAAAAAGTCTCTTAATTCTTTTTGTTGTCTTTAGTATCACTTAATCTTCAATAAATTTCTTCTTTATCATTATAATAAGACTCTGAAAATATCTATTCATTCAATAGGGAGTTAATGTGCCCTTATTAAATGTCAGGTCCTATGATAGAGAAGAGGAATAACAATATAAGAAAAAGGAAAATCTTTCTTAGTAAGTACAGATCACAACAATATTTATTTATAATATGGGATAGATTTAATGGAAATAAGATTATGTGAAATTATATTATGGAACTGAGCTGGTCTGGTGGGGACAGGAGTAGTGGTGGTGATGATGATGGTGGAGGTTAAGGAGAACTTAAGAGTTTTGCAAGGATATTAAAGTGACACTTGAAGTTTGGGAGATATTCCAGGTGAACAGAACAGCATATGTAGAGCTGTTGGGGCAGGACAAATACTTAGGGAACTGAAAGAAAGATGGAATGACCAGCGTTGGAGAAAGAAAAAGAATGGTATGGAATGGGCTTTAAATGTAGGCAAGGGCTAGATCTCAAAGAGCCTTTAAAACCATGTTACCAGTTCTTAGTAGCAACTGTGGGTTTTAAGAAGTGAATCACCATGATTTTATCTAAGTTCTAAAGGGATCACTGTGATAATTGAATTTATTTTATTAAAATATTTCCTTATAGCTTATTATATCTTAAAATAATTCTTCATACTACCTTCTATGCATCCCTACTGGTTAAGAAGATTTTGTCAAAATTTTCTTACAGTTTTTAATTTAGAGAAAATAGCATATGTATTTAAATATGATTTTCATACTTTGAAAAGCTCCTAAATCAGGAATATGGCTGTAACCTCTCCTTCTATTGTTCCCTACCTCTATCTTCTCCCCAGAGTACACAGAGCCTCAACTTCTCCCTCACACTCACTCTCAAAATCCACATACAAATGAGAGTCACCAAACTATACACTAAAGTCTAAACTCATTCAGATTTCGTTTCTGTAGACTTTTCTTTACCACTACTCACCTTGCTGCACTATTTGCCATTTTCTTAATACATCATAAACATCAGAATAAGTATTCAAGAGTTTTCAACCACATTATGCCATCAGCCTACATTAAAGGTTAAATAACGTTACTAAATTCACTATTGAATAAATGCATCATCCCATGCATTGTTTTTATATTCAGACTATATAAGAAACATCATGATCTTCTACTAAATAAGTAGTTGTCTTTATGTCAGAGACATTGTATATATCATTAACAAATTGTACTTTCCTTATGACTTCCTTTTTGATTTTCTTAGGTAACTTAGACCCGTATTTAAAGTGTAATTCAACATTGATCTCCTAGGAAATATTGTGCAAGCTACTCTTATCACTGGAATTATTTTCCTACCCATTTTTAAAAATTTTTCTAGGATTATATGAGCTATTATTTTAATCATCTTATACCTCATATACATATTTATGTTACTTTTTTATTATAAAATATATCATAAAAAGCAGTACATAAAGAAGCTATATTAATAAATTATTGTTAAATGAACACCAATTTAACCACCTATGAGAAAAAAAAATTATATTATCAGCCCACCAGAAACTCTTTGCATGACTCTTCTTATTGACAACTGCTTCCTTCCACATAAAGTTAAACAATATTGTTACATTTAAGCAGTATTTTGATTTATATGGTAATCATTTAATTAGTTTTACTTATATTTTTAACTGTATAATTAGAATCTTTTAACATGTTGTGTCTGGCTTTTTTTGGATCAAAAATATATTTTGTGTTTTATCCATATTATTGCATTTAATATTTCTATAATTTCTACAATATTTCTATAATAGTTTTCATTGCTAATGAGTTTTCTATTAGTTTTGACAAACTGAATTTCAATTTTATTGCAAAAGTTTATGTTCTTATCTTTTAAATTTCTGTAGGATATATAGCCATATTTACTTTGGTTTATTCTTTTTTTTTTTTTGGTTTTCAAACCTTTTAGCATTATTTTTTTTTAATTTATTTTTTTATTTTTTATTTTTTAATTTTATAAACATATATTTTTATCCCCAGGGGTACAGGTATGCGAATCGCCAGGTTTACACACTTCACAGCACTCACCATAGCACATACCCTCCCCAATATCCATAACCCCACCCCCCCCTCGCCCAATCCCCCTCCCCCCATCAACCCTCAGTTTGTTTTGTGAGATTAAGAGTCACTTATGGAGGGGAGGAGTCAAGATGGCGGAGAAGTAGCAGGCTGAGACTACTTCGGGTAGCGGGAGATCAGCTAAATAGCTTATGTAAAGATTGCAAACACCTACAAATCCAACGGGAGATTGAAGAGAAGAAGAACAGCAATTCCAGAAACAGAAAATCAACCACTTTCTGCAAGGTAGGACTGGCGGAGAAGTGAATCCAAAGCGACGGGAAGATAGACCGCGGGGGGAGGGGCCGGCTCCCGGCGAGCGGCAGAGCAACGGAGAAAATCAGGACTTTTAAAAGTCTGTTCCGCTGAGGGACATCGCTCCAGAGGCTTAACTGGAAGCCCAGGCGGGGTCAGCGCGGCCTCAGGTCCCGCAGGGTCGCAGAAGGATCGGGGGTGTCTGAGTGTCGCAGAGCTTACCGGTATTAGAACGGGGAAGCCGGCTGCAGAGACAGAGCCGAGGAGTGACTCTCAGCTCAGGGTTGCCTTGAACCGGTCGCAGGCTCGGTCAGCTCAGAGCGTGGCCGGAGGCCAGGGTGGCGGGAGTCATTGGGCGCTGTTCTCTGAGGGCGCACTGAGGAGTGGGGCCCCGGGCTCTCGGCTCCTCCGGGCCGGAGACCGGGAGGCCGCCATCTTTGTTCCCGTCCGCCGGAACTCTACGGAAAGCGCTCAGGGAACAAAAGCTCCCGAAAGCGAACCCCAACGGATTACTCAGCGCGGCCCCTGGTAAGGGCGGTGCAACTCCGCCTGGGGCAAAGACGCTTGAGAATCACTACAACAGGCCCCTCCCCCAGAAGATCAACGGGAAACCCAGCCAGGACCAAGTTCACCTACCAAGGAGAGCGGCGGAATTCCAGAGGAGAAGAAAGCAAAGCACGGAACTCATGGCTTTCTCCCCATGATTTTTTAGCCTTGCAGTTAATTTAATTTTTTTTTTCTTTTTCAATTTTTTTTCTTTTTCTCTTCTTCTGCTGAATTTTTTTTAACTTTTACCGTTTTCTTTTTTTAACGTTTTTAAAATAGTTTATCTAATATATAAATTCTTTTCCTCTTTTTATATTTTTTCTCTATCGGCTTTCTTTTTTTTAATAGTTTCTTTTTTTTTTTCTTTCTTTCTGAGCCCCTTTTTATCCCCTTTCTCCCCCCTCACAATTCGGGATCTCTTCTGATTTGGCTAAAGCATATTTTCCTGGGGTTGTTGCCACCCTTTTAGTATTTTACTTGCTCCTTCATAAACTCTTATCTGGACAAAATGACAAGGCGGAAAAATTCACAACAAAAAAAAAGAACAAGAGGCAGTACCAAAGGCTAGGGACCTAATCAATACAGACATCGGTAATATGTCAGATATATGATGATTCTCAAGGTTCTAGCCGGGCTTGAAAAAGGCATGGAAGATATTAAAGCAACCCTCTCAGGAGATATAAAAGCCCTTTCTGGAGAAATAAAAGAACTAAAATCTAACCAAGTTGAAATAAAAAAAGCTATTAATGAGGTGCAATAAAAAATGGAGGCTCTCACTGCTAGGATAAATGAGGCAGAAGAAAGAATTAGCAATATAGAAGACCAAATGACAGAGAATAAAGAAGCTGAGCAAAAGAGGGACAAACAGCTACTGGACCATGAGGGGAGAATTCGAGAGATAAGTGACACCATAAGATGAAACAACATTAGAATAATTGGGATTCCAGAAGAAGAGGAAACAGAGAGGGGAGCAGAAGGTATATTGGAGAGAATTATTGGAGAGAATTTCCCCAATATGGCAAAGGGAACAAGCATCAAAATCCAGGAGGTTCAGAGAACCCCCCTCAAGATCAATAAGAATAGGTCCACACCCCGTCACCTAATAGTAAAATTGACAAGTCTTAGTGACAAAGAAAAGATTCTGAAAGCAGCCCGGGAAAAGAAGTCTGTAATGTACGATGGTAAAAATATTAGATTGGCAGCAGACTTATCCACAGAGACCTGGCAGGCCAGAAAGAGCTGGCATGATATATTCAGAGTACTAAATGAGAAAAACATGCAGCCAAGAATACTATATCCAGCTAGGCTATCATTGAAAATAGATGGAGAGATTAAAAGCTTCCAGGACAAACAAAAACTGAAAGAATTTGCAAATACCAAACCAGCTCTACAGGAAATATTGAAAGGGGTCCTCTAAGCAAAGAGAGACCCTAAAAGTAGTAGATCAGAAAGAAACAGAGACAATATACAATAACAGCCACCTTACAGGCAATACAATGGCACTAAATTCATATCTCTCAATACTTACCCTGAATGTTAATGGGCTAAATGCCCCAATCAAAAGACACAGGGTATCAGAATGGATAAAAAAACAAAACCCATCTATATGTTGCCTACAAGAAACTCATCTTAAACCCAAAGACACCTCCAGGTTTAAAGTGAGGGGGTGGAAAAGAATTTACCATGCTAATGGACATCAGAAGAAAGCAGGAGTGGCAATCCTTATATCAGATCAATTAGATTTTAAGCCAAAGACTATAATAAGAGATGAGGAAGGACACTCTATCATACTCAAAGGAACTGTCCAACAAGAAGATCTAACAATTTTAAATATCTATGCCCCTAACGTGGGAGCAGCCAACTATATAAACCAATTAATAACAAAATCAAAGAAACACATCGACAAGAATACAATAATAGTAGGGGATTTTAACACTCCCCTCACTGAAATGGACAGATCATCCAAGCAAAAGATCAACAAGGAAATCAAGGCTTTGAATGACACACTGGACCAGATGGACATCACAGATATATTCAGAACATTTCATCCCAAAAACAGAATACACATTCTTCTCTAGTGCACATGGAACGTTCTCCAGAATAGATCACATTCTTGGTCCTAAATCAAGTCTCAACCGGTATCAAAAGATTGGGATCATTCCCTGCATATTTTCAGACCACAATGCTCTAAAGCTAGAACTCAAACGCAAGAGGAAATTTGGAAAGAACCCAAATACATGGAGACTAAACAGCATCCTTCTAAAGAATGAATGGGTCAACCAGGAAATTAAAGAAGAATTGAAAAAATTTATGGAAACAAATGATAATGAAAACACAACGGTTCAGAATTTGTGGGACACAACAAAGGCAGTCCTGAGAGGAAAATATATAGTGGTACAAGCCTTTCTCAAGAAACAAGAAAGGTCTCAGGTACACAACCTAACCCTACACCTAAAGGAGCTGGAGAAAGAACAAGAAAGAAACCCTAAACCCAGCAGGAGAAGAGAAATCATAAAGATCAGAGCAGAAATCAATGAAATAGAAACCAAAAAAACAATAGAACAAATCAACGAAACTAGGAGCTGGTTCTTTGAAAGAATTAATAAGATTGATAAACCCCTGGCCAGACTTATCAAAAAGAAAAGAGAAAGGACCCAAATAAATAAAATCATGAATGAAAGAGGAGAGATCACAACGAACACCAGAGAAATACAGACAATTATAAGAACTTACTATGAGCAACTCTACGCCAACAAATTTGACAATCTGGAAGAAATGGATGCATTCCTAGAGACATATAAACTACCACAACTGAACCAGGAAGAAATAGAAAGCCTGAACAGACCCATAACCAGTAAGGAGATTGAAACAGTCATCAAAAATCTCCAAACAAACAAAAGTCCAGGGCCAGACGGCTTCCCTGGGGAATTCTACCAAACATTTAAAGAAGAACTAATTCCTATTCTCCTGAAACTGTTCCAAAAAATAGCAATAGAAGGAAAAATTCCAAACTCATTTTATGAGGCCAGCATCACCTTGATCCCGAAACCAGACAAGGATCCCAACAAAAAAGAGAACTACAGACCAATATCCTTGATGAACACAGATGCAAAAATTCTTGCCAAAATACTAGCCAATAGGATTCAACAGTACATTAAAAGGATTATTCACCACGACCAAGTGGGATTTATTCCAGGGCTGCAAGGCTGGTTCAACATCCACAAATCAATCAATGTGATACAACACATTAATAAAAGAAAGAACAAGAACCATATGATACTCTCCATAGATGCTGAAAAAGTATTTGACAAAGTACAGCATCCCTTCCTGATCAAAACTCTTCAAAGTGTAGGGATAGACGGCACATACCTCAATATTATCAAAGCCATCTATGAAAAACCCACCGCAAATATCATTCTCAATGGAGAAAAACTGAAAGCTTTTCCGCTAAGGTCAGGAACACGGCAGGGATGTCCGTTATCACCACTGCTATTCACCATAGTACTAGAAGTCCTAGCCTCAGCAATCAGACAACAAAAGGAAATTAAAGGCATCCAAATCGGCAAAGAAGAAGTCAAACTATCACTCTTCGCAGATGATATGATACTCTATGTGGAAAACCCAAAAGACTCCACTCCAAAACTGCTAGAACTTGTACAGGAATTCAGTAAAGCATCAGGATATAAAATCAATGCACAGAAATCAGTTGCATTTCTCTACACCAACAACAAGACAGAAGAAAGAGAAATTAAGGAGTCCATCCCATTTACAATTGCACCAAAAACTATAAGATACCTAGGAATAAACCTAACCAAAGAGACTAAGAATCTATACTCAGAAAACTATCAAGTACTCATGAAAGAAATTGAGGAAGACACAAAGAAATGGAAAAATGTTCCATGCTCCTGGATTGGCAGAATAAATATTAGTGAAAATGTCTATGCTACCTAAAGCAATCTACACATTTAATGCAATTCCTATCAAAGTACCATCCCTTTTTTTCAAAGAAATGGAACAAATAATCCTAAAATTTATATGGAACCAGAAAAGACCTCGAATAGCCAAAGGAATATTGAAAATGAAAGCCAAAGTTGGTGGCATCACAATTCCGGACTTCAAGCTCTATTACAAAGCTGTCATCATCAAGACAGCATGGTACTGGCACAAAAACAGACACATAGATCAATGGAACAGAATAGAGAGCCCAGAAATGGACCCTCAACTCTATGGTCAACTCATCTTCGACAAAGCAGGAAAGAATGTCCAATGGAACAAAGACAGCCTCTTCAATAAATGGTGTTGGGAAAATTGGACAGCCACATGCAGAAAAATGAAATTGGATAATTTCCTTACACCACACACGAAAATAGACTCAAAATGGATGAAGGATCTCAATGTGAGAAAGGACTCCATCAAAATCCTCGAGGAGAACACAGGCAGCAACCTCTTCGACGTCAGCCGCAGCAACATCTTCCTAGGAACATCACCAAAGGCAAGGGAAGCAAGGGCAAAAATGAACTTTTGGGATTTTATCAAGATCAAAAGCTTTTGCACAGCAAAGGAAACACTTAACAAAACCAAAAGACAACTGACAGAATGGGAGAAGATATTTGCAAATGACATATCAGATAAAGGGCTAGTGTCCAAAATCTATAAAGAACTTAGCAAACTCAACACCCAAAGAACAAAGAATCCAATCAAGAAATGGGCAGAGGACATGAACAGACATTTCTGCAAAGAAGACATCCAGATGGCCAACAGACACATGAAAAAGTGCTCCATATCACTCGGCATCAGGGAAATACAAATCAAAACCACCATGAGATATCACCTCACACCAGTCAGAATGGCTAAAATTAACAAGTCAGGAAATGACAGATGCTGGCGAGGATGCGGAGAAAGGGGAACCCTCCTACACTGTTGGTGGGAATGCAAGCTGGTGCAACCACTCTGGAAAACAGCATGGAGGTTCCTCAAAATGTTGAAAATAGAACTACCCTATGACCCTGCAATTGCACTGCTGGGTATTTACCCTAAAGATACAAACATAGTGATCCGAAGGGGCACATGCACCCGAATGTTTATAGCAGCAATGTCTACAATAGCCAAACTATGGAAAGAACATAGATGTCCATCAACAGACGAATGGATAAAGAAGATGTGGTATATATACACAATGGAATACTATGCAGCCATCAAAAGAAATGAAATCTTGCCATTTGCGACGACGTGGATGGAACTAGAGGGTATCATGCTTAGCGAAATAAGTCAATCGGAGAAAGACAACTATCATATGATCTCCCTGATATGAGGGAGAGGAGATGCAACATGGGGGGTTGAGGGGGTAGGAGAAGAATAAATGAAACAAGATGGGATTGGGAGGGAGACAAACCATAAGTGACTCTTTTTTTTTTTTTTTGAGCTTTAATTTTTATTTTTTTCAGCATAACAGTATACATTATTTTTTCACCACACCCAGTGCTCCATGCAATCTGTGCCCTCCACAATACCCACCACCTGGTGCCCCCAACCTCCCACCCCCCACCCCTTCAAAATTCCCAGATCGTTTTTCAGAGTCCACAGTCTCTCATGGTTCACCTCCCCTTCCAATTTCCCTCAATTCCCCTGTCCTCTCCATCTCCCCTTGTCCTCCATGCTATTTGTTACGCTCCACAAATAAGTGAAACCATATGATAATTGACTCTCTCTGCTTGACTTATTTCACTCAGCATAATCTCTTCCAGTCCCGTCCATGTTGCTACAAAACTTGGGTATTCATCCTTTCTTTCTTTTTTTTTTTTAAAGCTTTATAAACATATATTTTTATCCCCAGGGGTACAGGTCTGCGAATCGCCAGGTTTACACACTTCACAACACTCACCATAGCACATACCCTCCCCAATATCCATAACCCCAAGCCCTCACCCAACCCCCTCCCCCTATCAACCCTCAGTTTGTTTTGTGAGATTAAGAGTCACTTATGGTTTGTCTCCCTCCCAATCCCATCTTGTTTCATGTATTCTTCTCCTACCCCATTTCTCCGCATCCTCACCAGCATCTGTCATTTCCTGACTTGTTAATTTTAGCCATTCTGACTGGTGTGAGGTGATATCTCATGGTGGTTTTGATTTGTATTTCCCTGATGCCGAGTGATATGGAGCACTTTTTCATGTGTCTGTTGGCCATCTGGATGTCTTCTTTGCAGAAATGTCTGTTCATGTCCTCTGCCCATTTCTTGATTGGATTATTTGTTCTTTGGGTGTTGAGTTTGCTAAGTTCTTTATAGATTTTGGACACTAGCCCTTTATCTGATATGTCATTTGCAAATATCTTCTCCCATTCTGTCAGTTGTCTTTTGGTTTTGTTAAGTGTTTCCTTTGCTGTGCAAAAGCTTTTGATCTTGATAAAATCCCAAAAGTTCATTTTTGCCCTTGCTTCCCTTGCCTTTGGTGATGTTCCTAGGAAGATGTTGCTGCGGCTGAGGTCGAAGAGGTTGCTGCCTGTGTTCTCCTCGAGGATTTTGATGGATTCCTTTCTCACATTGAGACCCTTCATCCATTTTGAGTCTATTTTCGTGTGTGGTGTAAGGAAATTATCCAATTTCATTTTTCTGCATGTGGCTGTCCAATTTTCCCAACACCATTTATTGAAGAGGCTGTCTTTGTTCCATTGGACATTCTTTCCTGCTTTGTCGAAGATGAGTTGACCATAGAGTTGAGGGTCCATTTCTGGGCTCTCTATTCTGTTCCATTGATCTATGTGTCTGTTTTTGTGCCAGTACCATGCTGTCTTGATGATGACAGCTTTGTAATAGAGCTTGAAGTCCGGAATTGTGATGCCACCAACTTTGGCTTTCATTTTCAATATTCCTTTGGCTATTCGAGGTCTTTTCTGGTTCCATATAAATTTTAGGATTATTTGTTCCATTTCTTTGAAAAAAAGGGATGGTACTTTGATAGGAATTGCATTAAATGTGTAGATTGCTTTAGGTAGCATAGACATTTTCACAATATTTATTCTGCCAATCCAGGAGCATGGAACATTTTTCCATTTCTTTGTGTCTTCCTCAATTTCTTTCATGAGTACTTGATAGTTTTCTGAGTATAGATTCTTAGTCTCTTTGGTTAGGTTTATTCCTAGGTATCTTATAGTTTTTGGTGCAATTGTAAATGGGATGGACTCCTTAATTTCTCTTTCTTCTGTCTTGTTGTTGGTGTAGAGAAATGCAACTGATTTCTGTGCATTGATTTTATATCCTGATGCTTTACTGAATTCCTGTACAAGTTCTAGCAGTTTTGGAGTGGAGTCTTTTGGGTTTTCCACATAGAGTATCATATCATCTGCGAAGAGTGATAGTTTGACTTCTTCTTTGCCGATTTGGATGCCTTTAATTTCCTTTTGTTGTCTGATTGCTGAGGCTAGGACTTCTAGTACTATGGTGAATAGCAGTGGTGATAACGGACATCCCTGCCGTGTTCCTGACCTTAGCGGAAAAGCTTTCAGTTTTTCTCCATTGAGAATGATATTTGCGGTGGGTTTTTCATAGATGGCTTTGATAATATTGAGGTATGTGCCGTCTATCCCTACACTTTGAAGAGTTTTGATCAGGAAGGGATGCTGTACTTTGTCAAATGCTTTTTCAGCATCTATGGAGAGTATCATATGGTTCTTGTTCTTTCTTTTATTAATGTGTTGTATCACATTGATTGATTTGCGGATGTTGAACCAACCTTGCAGCCCTGGAATAAATCCCACTTGGTCGTGGTGAATAATCCTTTTAATGTACTGTTGAATCCTATTGGCTAGTATTTTGGCAAGAATTTTTGCATCTGTGTTCATCAAGGATATTGGTCTGTAGTTCTCTTTTTTGATGGGATCCTTGTCTGGTTTCGGGATCAAGGTGATGCTGGCCTCATAAAATGAGTTTGGAATTTTTCCTTCTATTGCTATTTTTTGGAACAGTTTCAGGAGAATAGGAATTAGTTCTTCTTTAAATGTTTGGTAGAATTCCCCAGGGAAGCCGTCTGGCCCTGGACTTTTGTTTGTTTGGAGATTTTTGATGACTGTTTCAATCTCCTTACTGGTTATGGGTCTGTTCAGGCTTTCTATTTCTTCCTGGTTCAGTTGTGGTAGTTTATATGTCTCTAGGAATGCATCCATTTCTTCCAGATTGTCAAATTTGTTGGCGTAGAGTTGCTCATAGTAAGTTCTTATAATTGTCTGTATTTCTCTGGTGTTCGTTGTGATCTCTCCTCTTTCATTCATGATTTTATTTATTTGGGTCCTTTCTCTTTTCTTTTTGATAAGTCTGGCCAGGGGTTTATCAATCTTATTAATTCTTTCAAAGAACCAGCTCCTAGTTTCGTTGATTTGTTCTATTGTTTTTTTGGTTTCTATTTCATTGATTTCTGCTCTGATCTTTATGATTTCTCTTCTCCTGCTGGGTTTAGGGTTTCTTTCTTGTTCTTTCTCCAGCTCCTTTAGGTGTAGGGTTAGGTTGTGTACCTGAGACCTTTCTTGTTTCTTGAGAAAGGCTTGTACCACTATATATTTTCCTCTCAGGACTGCTTTTGTTGTGTCCCACAGATTCTGAACCGTTGTGTTTTCATTATCATTTGTTTCCATGAATTTTTTCAATTCTTCTTTAATTTCCAGGTTGACCCATTCATTCTTCAGAAGGATGCTGTTTAGTCTCCATGTATTTGGGTTCTTTCCAAATTTCCTCTTGTGAGTGAGTTCTAGCTTCAGAGCATTGTGGTCTGAAAATATGCAGGGAGTGATCCCAATCTTTTGATACCGGTTGAGACCTGATTTAGGACCGAGGATGTGATCTATTCTGGAGAACGTTCCATGTGCACTAGAGAAGAATGTGTATTCTGTTTTTGGGATGAAATGTTCTGAATATATCTGTGATGTCCATCTGGTCCAGTGTGTCATTCAAGGCCTTGATTTCCTTGTTGATCTTTTGCTTGGATGATCTGTCCATTTCAGTGAGGGGAGTGTTAAAATCCCCTACTATTATTGTATTCTTGTCGATGTGTTTCTTTGATTTTGTTATTAATTGGTTTATATAGTTGGCTGCTCCCACGTTAGGGGCATAGATATTTAAAATTGTTAGATCTTCTTGTTGGACAGTTCCTTTGAGTATGATAGAGTGTCCTTCCTCATCTCTTATTATAGTCTTTGGCTTAAAATCTAATTGATCTGATATAAGGATTGCCACTCCTGCTTTCTTCTGATGTCCATTAGCATGGTAAATTCTTTTCCACGCCCTCACTTTAAACCTGGAGGTGTCTTCGGGTTTAAGATGAGTTTCTTGTAGGCAACATATAGATGGGTTTTGTTTTTTTATCCATTCTGATACCCTGTGTCTTTTGATTGGGGCATTTAGCCCATTAACATTCAGGGTAAGTATTGAGAGATATGAATTTAGTGCCATTGTATTGCCTGTAAGGTGACTGTTACTGTATATTGTTTCTGTTTCTTTCTGATCTACTACTTTTAGGGTCTCTCTTTGCTTAGAGGACCCCTTTCAATATTTCCTGTAGAGCTGGTTTGGTATTTGCAAATTCTTTCAGTTTTTGTTTGTCCTGGAAGCTTTTAATCTCTCCGTCTATTTTCAATGATAGCCTAGCTGGATATAGTATTCTTGGCTGCATGTTTTTCTCATTTAGTACTCTGAATATATCATGCCAGCCCTTTCTGGCCTGCCAGGTCTCTGTGGATAAGTCTGCTGCCAATCTAATATTTTTACCATTGTACGTTACAGACTTCTTTTCCCGGGCTGTTTTCAGGATCTTTTCTTTGTCACTAAGACTTGTCAATTTTACTATTAGGTGACGGGGTGTGGACCTATTCTTATTGATCTTGAGGGGGGTTCTCTGAACCTCCTGGATTTTGATGCTTGTTCCCTTTGCCATATTGGGGAAATTCTCTCCAATAATTCTCTCCAATATACCTTCTGCTCCCCTCTCTGTTTCCTCTTCTTCTGGAATCCCAATTATTCTAATGTTGTTTCATCTTATGGTGTCACTTATCTCTCGAATTCTCCCCTCATGGTCCAGTAGCTGTTTGTCCCTCTTTTGCTCAGCTTCTTTATTCTCTGTCATTTGGTCTTCTATATTGCTAATTCTTTCTTCTGCCTCATTTATCCTAGCAGTGAGAGCCTCCATTTTTGATTGCACCTCATTAATAGCTTTTTTTATTTCAATTGGTTAGATTTTAGTTCTTTTATTTCTCCAGAAAGGGCTTTTATATCCCCCGAGAGGGTTGCTTTTATATCTTCCATGCCTTTTTCAAGCCCGGCTAGAAACTTGAGAATCGTCATTCTGAACTCTATATCTGACATATTACCAATGTCTGTACTGATTAGGTCCCTAACCTGTGGTACTGCTTCTTGTTCTTTTTTTTGTTGTGAATTTTTCTGCCTTGTCATTTTGTCCAGATAAGAGTATATGAAGGAGCAAGTAAAATACTAAAAGGGTGGCAACAACCCCAGGAAAATATGCTTTAGCCAAATCAGAAGAGATCCCAAATCGTGAGGTGGGAGAAAGGGGATAAAAAGGGGTTCACAAAGAAAAAAGGAAAAAAAAAGAAACTATTAAAAAAAGAAAGCCAATAAAGAAAAAATATAAAAAGAGGAAAAATATATGTATATTAGATAAACTATTTAAAAAACGTTAAAAAAGAAAACGGTAAAAGTTAAAAAAATTTAGCAGAAGAAGAGAAAAAGAAAAAAAAAATTGAAAAAGAAAAAAAATTAAATTAACTGCAAGGCTAAAAAATCATGGGGAGAAAGCCATGAGTTCCGTGCTTTGATTTCTTCTCCTCTGGAATTCTGCCACTCTCCTTGGTATTGAAACTGCACTCCTTGGTAGGTGAACTTGGTCCTGGCTGGGTTTCCCATTGATCTTCTGGGGGAGGGGCCTGTTGTAGTGATTCTCAAGCGTCTTTGCCCCAGGCGGAGTTGCACCGCCCTTACCCGGGGCCGGGCTGAGTAATCCGCTCAGGTTTGCTGGGTTTGCTTTCGGGAGCTTTTGTTCCCTGAGCGCTTTCCGTAGAGTTCCGGAGGGTGGGAATGAAGATGGCGGCCTCCTGGTCTCTGGCCCAGAGGAGCCGAGAGCCCAGGGCCCCTCTCCTCAGTGCGCCCTCAGAGAACAGCGCCCAATGACTCCTGTCACCCTGGCCTCCGGCCGCACTCCGAGCTGACTGAGCCTGTGTCCGGTTCAAGGCAACCCTGAGCTGAGAGTCACTCCTCGGCTTTGTCTCTGTAGCCGGCTTCCCCGTTCTAATACCGGTAAGCTCTGCAACACTCAGACACCCCCGATCCTTCTGCGACCCTGCGGGACCTGAGGCCGCTCTGACCCCGTCTGGGCTTCACCCCAGTTAAGCCTCTGGAGCGATGTCCCTCAGCGGAACAGACTTTTAAAAGTCCTGATTTTGTGCTCCGTTGCTCCGCCGGTCGCCGGGAGCCGGCCCTTCCCCCCGCAGTCTATCTTCCCGTCGCTTTGGATTTACTTCTCCGCCAGTCCTACCTTGCAGAAAGTGGTTGATTTTCTGTTTCTAGAATTGCTGTTCTTCTTCTCTTCAATCTCCCGTTGGATTTGTAGGTGTTTGCAATCTTTACATAAGCTATTTAGCTGATCTCCCGCTACCTGAAGTAGTCTCAGCCTGCTACTTCTCCGCCATCTTGACTCCTCCCCTACTTTAGTTTATTCTTAATGCTAATTTTATTTTTTACTTTCCTCTTTCTTTCAATAACCATTGTGCTAGAAATTTATCAATTTCATTTCTCAAAGAAGCAATTTGTCTTTCTCTTTTACATTTATATTCCATTATAACAATTTCCATTCTTCTTTATTTCTTCAATTTTCTGCTTTATAGTTCTTTTTCTAGTATTTTTAGATTAATCTTTAGCTTATTTTTCTTCTATTTTACTTTTCTCCTATGTTGTATTTAGGCTATAAATTTTCATGTAATCACTGTTTAATTTCTAGTGTAATTTCTTCGTCAACACATGGATTATTTAGGAGTATTTTTCTTAACCAATAAATTAAGTTTGTTAAATTCTAGCTTCATTGTCCAATAAAAAACATCAGCTGTATCATTTCAATTTTACAAAACTTTTTTTGACATTTGCACCAGTATATTGTCAAATTGGCAAGTAATATTTGTATGATAGAAAACAATGTGAATTCTGTAACACTGGCAATATCTATATGTGTATTTAGTCAAATTTGTTCACTATTTTACCAATGCTCTTAAATCATTTCTTTTTCTGCGAATATTGTGTTAAAAATCTCTCACTGTAACTATGTATTTTTCTATTTCTCTTCATAGCTCTGCCAATTCTTGCTTTTTGTATTTTGAAGACATGATTAAGTGAAAATGTATTTATTAAATGTTTCTAGTATTTTAAATATTTTAACTCTGTCATAAAGATCCTTGAAGTGTCTTGAAAGTCTTCTGGTCTTGAAGTGTATTTTTTCTAATTACTTTAATATATTTATATACATTGCCTTTAGTAATTGCATGGTGTATTTTCCTCCATATTTTATTTTCAACTTTTCTACATCATTAGTTTTTCAAAGTATATTTTATAAACAGCACACTTTCATTTTATTCAACAAAAAAGTCTTGTCTTTTAACTGAGCATTTATTCCATTTAATGTAATTAGTGATATGCTGAGTTTAAATCTACCATTTTAATACCATCTATTTATCTTTCTCTGTTCCATTATCTTTCCATTCTTGTCCTATATACAGATAATTATTTGTTATTATTTTAATTGTCAATTTGGAAATAATCAGAAGTAGGATTGCTGCATCATATTCTTCTTCTATTTGATTTCTGAGTAACCTTTGTACTATTTCTCCATAGAGGTTGTATGAGTTTACATCCCCATATACCAGTGGTATACAAGACTTCCATTTCCTGCACATCCTCACAAGCATTGTTATCTTTTGTCTTTTTTTTTTTTTTAAAGTAGGCTCCATAATGGGGCCTGAATCCACCATCCTGAGATCAAGACCTGGGCTGAAATCAAGAGTTGGATACTTAACTGCCTGAGCCACCCAGGCACCCATCTTTTGTCTTTTTAATAGTAGCTATGCTAATATGTGTGAAGCTATATCTCATTGGGGTTTTGATTTGCTTTTCTCTGATTGGTGAGGTTGAATAGCTTTTCATGTACCTATTGGCTCTTTGCATGTCTCCCCAGTAGAAATAGATATTTCTATTCAGTTCTTTTGCCCATTATCTATTGATCTATCTATCATCTATCTACTTTTGCTATTGAGTTGTATGAGTTACATAATTATATGTTAATAATTTTGGCTATTAACCCCTTTTATCAGATAGGTAGTTTTCAAAGATTTTTCCCATTCTGTAGTTGCCTTTTCATTTTGCTAATAGTTTCCTTTCTGTGCAGTAGCTTTTCAGTTGGATATGTTCCCACTTGTTTACATTGTTTTTGATGCATTTGCTTTAATGTCCAAAAAAAAAAAAAAAGTTACCAAGACCAATGTCCAGGAGTTTACTCCCTATGTTTTCTTCTGGGATTTTTATGGTTTTAAGTACTATGTTCAAATCTCTAGTCCATTTTGAGTTGACTTTTTTTATAGTGTAAGACAGAAGTCATTTCCCTTTTGTTATGGATATCCAGTTTTCTCAATACCATTTACTGAAGAAACTGTCCTTTCCCTATTGTATATGTTTTTTGTCAAAATTAATTGGCCATATATATGCATGGATTTGTTCTGGGCTCTCTATTTGGTTTTGTTGATCTGTGTCTATTTTTATGCTGATACCATACTGTTTTGATTATTATTATCTTATAGTATAATTTGAAATTAGGAAGTGTGATACATCCAGCTTCATGCTTCTTTCCCAAGATTGTTTTGACTACTTAGGGCCTTTTAAAGTTCCATATAAATTTTAGGGTAGTTTGTTCTATTTTTATAAGAAATGTCACTGGAATTTTAATAGGGACAGCATTGAATCTGTACGTAGTTTTGAGTAATATAGACATTTTAATATTAACTGTTCCAATCTATGAACATACAATTTCTTTCTAATTTTTCACCTGTATCTTACAAGGCTATAGAACAAAGAAAAGCTTGTGTTCAAATTCTGTTTTTATCATTCACAGGTGGTGTGACATTGAGCAAATTACTTAAATTTGGGGTGCTTCATGTCTTAATCTACAAAATTGGGATGGTAATAAATAAATCGACTTCATAGGTCATTATGAATTAACATTTATAGGGAACTTAGTGCTTAGCTTAATAGATGAACTATTTATAATATGTCAAAGAAAAGGTCTGTTAAAAATTTATAGTTATTGTGATTAATTTATTTGTGTCAACTTAGTTGGGCATGTTCCTCAAATATTTGGTCAAGCATTATTCATACATCATTCTGGGTGTTTCTGTGAGGGTGTTTTTGGATAAGATTAAAAGCAAAACAGAACAAAACAAAAAACAACAACAAATCCCACTGTAAATAAGATTACCAAAAAAAATCAATGGACTTTGAGTTAAGCAGATTGCTCTCCATAATATGGGTGGAACTTACCCAATCAGTTGAAGATCTAAATAGAACAAAAGCTGACCTCCCCCAAGCAAGAAAAAATTGATGGGATGCTGCCTTCAAACTTTGATTGCAACCTCAGCTTTTCCCCTGATCTGTAGTCTGTAGGACCAGCCTATAGATTTTGAACTTGCAGACCCCAATAATCACATGATCCAATTCTTTGAAAGTAGTTTCTCTTTCTCTCTCTCTATGTGTGTGTATGTGTGTGTATGTGACAGATACAGAAACAGACACATCCTATTATACTTGACCCTTGAATTTCAACAGAGGTTTGAAATGTGCAGGTCCACTTATACGTAGATGTTTTTCGATAAATATAACACAAATGTAATTCCTTTTTCTTTATAATTTTATAACTTTAATTTTTTGTAGCTTAGTTTATTGTGTGAATATAATATATAGTTTTTGTTTTATTTTATTATTTATTTTATATTATTTATTCATTTTATCATTTTATTTTATTTATCTATTACAAAATATATGTTCATCAACTGTTTATGTTATTGATAAGACTTCTGGTCAAAGTAGGCTATTGTAGTTAAGTTTTAGGGGAGCCAAAAGTTATACATAGAATTTTGACTGTGTGGGGGTCAGTACCTCCAACTACCACATTACTCAAGGGTCCACTGTAGTTTTATCTCTGGAGAACCCTAATATAGATGTGTAATATTTCCACATATTTCCTCATTTTTCTAATAAAAATGATGTAGCTGATGGTATGAAATTCAGCTCAATGAAATACAGTACAACATCTTAATTTTTATTAGTTTGGACAGTGGCCTCAAACTATTTTGATAGGGCTTATCTCATGTTTTTTAGATTGATGTTAACTGTGGCATAATAAATTCCTAAGGTGGCCCTATCATTCCTACCTTCTACTCTTCATGCTCTTGTGCAATATACTTTTTTCAAATATGGATGGAGCCAATGACTTAACTTCTAAACAATAGAATAGAGAAAAGGTGATAGCATTTATGTGTTTATGTGCGTGTAGTTATGTTACCTAGATTGTATTGCCAGCCTCCTGTACTCCTTCTCTTCCTTGCTGGCTTTGAAGAAGGAAATGGCTATGTTGGGGATTCCCACATGATGCAAAGACTTGCAGGTGGTTTCCCGGAGGTGAGAGCTGCCCTAGTCAACAGATAGCAGAAGAGCTGAAGCTCTCAGTCTTACAGTTGCAAGCAACTGAATGCTGCTAAGAGCCACATGAAGGGGAAAACACAGATTTCTACCTAGTTAACACTCCAGATAAGCATCAGTTCTGGCTGACAATTTATAGCATGGTAGAGCACCCTGCTAGAGCAGTCCTGGACTCCAAACCCACAGAAGTTGTGAAATAATAAATGTATTATTTTAAGCTGCTAAGTCAGTACTAATACTATTACACAGCAATAAGTAACTAATAAAATAACATTTTATTACAATATCTATAAGAAAGATTATGCAATTTTGGAATTATGACATATTTACTTTGTTTTACATAATTATAGTTATCTGTATTTCTCTCTGTTCTCAACATACATTCTTGGGATCGTTAAATCCTGGATTCCTTCCCTGCCTTCTTTCTCTAATATATCTCCCTCACCACCTGCCAATAATAAGAGAAGGAGAAGTAGAAAAGAAGAAAGAGAAAAAGAAGCAAGAGAAGGAGAAGAAGAAAAGGAGAAGGAGAAAGAGAAGGGGAAAGGAGGAGGAGGGAAGGATGATGTTAGAAACTTAGCTTCTTGTGCAAACCTCTGGTACACAGCTTTGTGTTGACCTAATTAGTTTCCCAATTTTCCCAAATAGGCAGCAAGGAGATCAGAAAAGGTGTTATAGTTATGTTTGTATATCAGATTGCCAGGAACATGATAGGTATTCAATATATGTAAATTAACTGGAAATATTTAAATTAAAAATCCTACATAAAGAATATTTGCTTACACTTAATGCAAAGAACTGCAAAATTTTACCTAGAGAAATGGAATTTTACCAAAAAGATATTTGGACATTTGTTCTCTTTTTTATTGCCATAGTAACAACATACTTTTTAGTGTGTCCTTATAATATTCACCAGTTCTCCTCTTTGCTGTTTTTAAAAATAGGAAGAAAACACACTGTCCATCTGGAAAGAAAAGAAAATAATAAATACAGCTTTAAATATCATTTAAAATAATATGTGCAATTATTTTTACTGGGTGTCACTATACCTAAAAATAAGAAATGATGTATTTTATGGTATAATATCCTTAGTCTGAAAACTCCTGGGAACATCATGACCTCTCATGTGTATTAACTACTCAACATGATGATTTTGAGGTTTTATGACTCTATTTTTTTTAAGAAACACGGCGACGTAGGCATTGAAATTTGTTTTTCTTTTGACAATCTCATGAACCTCACGTTATCTGTAGATATTAAGTATCCTTTCTGTAATGTCCTGTCTCATAAATTTATCAGACCAATACAGTGCTTCTCTTCAGGTCACATCCATCAAAACTTACACCAACTAATATTAATATGTGTTGGTTGCATCTAATTTGCTATGTGTCTGACTTGCAGAACTACTTCTCATTTTAGTAACATATATAAAATAAAAACAGTTGGATTTAGTTTATGTAAAAGACTGATTTGGCCATATATTTCACAAAGAAAAAAAGGCAAGTATCCGTGGGGTAGTAAAGGAAGGGAATGAAAATTTGTTAAGTGTGTGTATATATATATTCATATATATATGTGTGTGTGTGTGTGTGTGCATACATGTGTGTATGTTTATATGCACAAATATGTGTGTTGTGCTATAAATGAAGATATATATACACACTAATATGCACAGATATTAATAGTATGAGACTAAGGGGTAATAATCCACATAAATAATTATCCCTCTTGTCAATAGAGCAAATGTTGCCCTATTTCAGTGAAGGCAAGAAAAAAAAAGGGGGGTTATTGTGTGTTCATTTATATTCTAATGAAGAGTATCTCCTTTTAATAACTTTAACCAGAGTCGTTGACTAACCAAGTTCAAGGAGAGAAGTACCAGTATATGTTAGAAAGTCCCAAGATTATGGAGCTAGGAATAGTAACACTTGACCTTGTGCAGGTTTCATAATTGGTTCATATATCAAGTGTGAATGATAATGTTCACAACCTTGTAGCATTATTTGTTATGCAAATTAACTGGAAAAGTGTTTATATAGTGATCAGAAGATGCTATGAGATTAAGGAAAAAAGAGATTGAATTCTTTGAGAACAAATCATAGTCTCCAATACTGCTGTGGCTTTACTTTAATGCCACTTTCAATATAGACAGAAAAGGAAGTTGCCTACACAATATGATTTGAAACGTGCTAAAAATGTTTATCCTTTCTTTACAAAAGGTTATCCCACAACAGCAGTGATAATATGGGAAATTTTCATATAGATCATTTAATTTCTTGGTTTCAAGCCCTTGTAGGCCCTAATAAATTGTGTTATCTCTTGAAATTTTCAAAACATTTCTACATGTTATCTTTTTAAAATTTTTAAAATTTTTTAATTTATTTTATTTTTAAAAAGATTTTATTTATTTATTTGACAGACAGAAATCACAAGTAGGCAGAGAGGCAGGCAGAAAGAGAGAAGAGAAAGCAAGCTCCCCAAGGAGCGGAGAGCCTGATGTGGGGCTCAATCCCAGGACCCTGGGATCATGACCTGAGCCGAAGGCAGAGGCTTTAACCCACTGAGCCACCCAGGCGCCCCCATGCTATCTATTTTAATCTTCCTCTGACCTGTAATTTAGGCATTTAAAAGATAATTACATTCACGGGGTCCCTGGCTGGCTCAGTTGGTAGAGCATGGGACTATCTCAGGATTGTGAGTACAAGCTTCATGTTGGGTGTGGAGCCCACTTAGAACAAAAACAAAAACAAAAAACAAAAGTTATTTCAGTTGCAAGCCTAGTCCTGGTCAGACCCAAGAGATGAGCTCAGTGCTAGATTGCACTGAGCGTTGGCACTGGTCTCCTTCACAAAGCCACAGCTGACTGAAAATTTTATCTGGGACAGTTTTCTCCCATGAAGAATTTAAGGCAAATTTAATTAACTCTTATCGGCAAAGATAAATTCCCAGGTAAATGGGCATAGGGAGATTATGATGGGAAATTGTATCAAGAAAATTCCGCATTATAAAGAACAAGGTCTGAGCGCAAGTGCAAATAGGAGGGTCAGTTACTGAGAATGAGTGCTGTGTTATCACCAGATACTCTGGAGCCAGGAAGGGCCTAAATGAGAATTAGTACAAACAGAGTCACTAAGAAACACTTAAGCATACTTTGTGATCTGGTTCTACTTGGAACTCTTGTTTTTCTATTCCTCGACTTGCATTTTAAAGTTTAATCCTTTATTCAACAAACAGTTACACTGTATCAAGAATTGTTCTAGATCCTGGGAATGGGACTGTGAACAACAAAAGAGGAAAAGTCCTGCTCCCCTGAAGATTAAATTATAGTTGGAAATATTAAAATGTTTAATAATGTTATCATCCTTTTTTTCCACCTACAGTCCCTCTATCTGTGATGTTCTTCCCTTCCCTTCAGAAATCTTTAATATTCTGCTTAGTTTTCACATCTTTCGGGAAGCTTTTCTGATTTTTATAATCTGGACAATATTCCCATTTTATGTTTTACATTTACATTTAATAGTACACTAAACACACACACATATATATTTATATATATTAATATACAGTTTATTGTTATCTGTTTCTTTGTTGTTGTTGTTTTTTTAGCTTAAAGGCAGGGTCTGGTCTTCTTTGCATGTATTTCACCCTTGTGAAACTCAACGTCTTACATACCTGCATGATACAGGTTTGTTCAGTGAAATAGTAAACTTCCTTTGCAAATATGTACAAAAACTATCCTTGTTTTTTGCTGTTTTGATGATTGCATTTTAGTAAATGTTATTTAAATTTTCCGGGTTGATGTTCTTCATTGATCAAATGATTAGATATCTGCAAAAATTCTACATAAACTTGAAACTGTATAGACATGTTTTTTCCCTGCTCTTAAAGATCCTTGAATAATGAAAGATATAAATTAATTATATTAATAGAAGCCTAAGAAAGCATAACATTCACAGTTAATGTAACTGTTCTGCCTATAAATTCCCTGTATAGTAATAGTAAGGTGATGGTTTGTAAATTAAATACACCTTCCACCTTCCTTTCCCCCAAACGAGAGCTAATGACTGACATTCTTGCTATCATTCTCAAAGATTTTGAGCAGAACATTAGTCCAAAGATAATAAAAAAAGAACAAATTCCAAACCCATTAGGGAGAAAAATTACCTATGGAGCTGGAGTTGATCTGATATATCCAGCAAAATTGGGGATAGCAACTTGAATAATGATCCGGAAGACTGACAGAGTGATGGATAGACTTCTGTAAACCCATGGGGCTCGGAGGGGATTTCTTCTCTGTCTGTCTATAGTAGCAGCAACTGGCATGGTTTCTTTACTCTGCAGCTGAAGTGTATTAGAATACAGATGAATTAACATGGACTTTTCCTCCTTTTCTCACTGTCAATTTTATTTAAAAAATGCACTGTTAGACATATACATTAAAGTCATGTTTTACTTAATAATTATTGCTTCCCTCTAATAATTATCCCTTCCCTCTGATTTGCTTCTTATATATAAACCTTCATGAGGTTAGCAAGTTTTATTTTGTTCTGCTAAATGAGCAGACACTTCAATAGCTAGTCATAAAATCTGTTTGCCTACTCTTCACCTTTCCCTTCAGAGTTCTTGCTTAAATATCAATGGTCCCTGTCCTCTTACTAATAACCTTAGCTTCAGAAGTCATGTTCAGGGTAGGTCGGTGAGCATACCTGCACTGACTTTGCTGCTCTGTGACTTAACAGTTGAGTGGTCTTAGCCAAGTTGCTTACCCTTTCTGTGTTTTCTCACTTGTGAATTAAATAACTCACAGTAATGTCATGAAGTTTGAATGCTAGTGCAAACATCATCTAGAACTCTGTAAGCACCCAGAAGTGTTCATTCCTTCCCTGTCCATGAGCATAGCCTTTTTTGGGACTGTGTTTTCACACTACTTATTTTATTCTTACAAACAGAGAGGAAACAAAGCATATAATCTAACCACAGTGTTATTCAAAAGAAACATAGCTACTAGCCCAAGTTCACCCTAGCTAGGAAGACCTTGAGACGATAATCTTTAAATTATAACCTGGGTAATCTGGCTCTTATAATTCATAGAATTTTAGAGTAATATAAGAAAATAGATGGGGGAAAAAAAAACAACAACAAACCCAACAATACATTTTGGTACCTAATACCTGTCGGGTTCTGTGCCAATTCCTTACTTTTGCATTATTTTCTATAATCCCCATAGCAATCCTGAAGATACTTTTTCTAAGAGTAAATTTAGACTCACAAAGGTGAATTCGTTTGCCATTGTTCACCCAACCAGTTCATGGTGAATGTTAGATTAAAACCCAGGCGATCTTTGTGATCTTAAAATCTGTACTCTTTCTATCTTATCATGCTGCCTTCCATATTCAGAGGGATCTTAGGGATATTTATGCTTTCTCTTTTTAGATGGAGTTTGCTCTGAGGATATCAATTTAAGGCAAGCCAAAGCTTATGTCCTATATGTTCATTACATTTTTTAGAAAACCTTTTTTGACCTATTGCTTTCTTATTGCGCTATATAATATATATATAATATATAATATATATAATATATAATATAAATATATATTTCTTATTGCTATATAGCTATCTCAAATTTCAACAGTTTTTCTTTTTCCCTGAAATTTGTCATTATTGAGACTTAATGTCCTCAGATTTTATATGAAGAAGAAAACATTGGGTTTTAGCCCTCATCTGACTTCTAGTGTGGTATATAGTAATAAGTAAATCAGTTTCTACCTCTCTCTTCTACTTGCTTATGTGATGAAGAATGCTAGTGGATGATTTTAAAGCACTCTGCTAATTATTAAGTGGCAAAAGTGGTCAAAACTGTATATATTAAATAAGACCCTTGACAGAACCACTTACAACTGCTTAAAGAATATATACAAAGAAATATGATCATTTAAAAATATACATGTAATTTGTACTTTTTAATCAGAGAACCCATATTTCCCAGAGACTATAATTTTTTACTTGTTCCTAAAAGCACACCCCCCTGTTCCTTCTCCTCCTCCTCCTCCTTCTTCTTTTTTTTTTAATTTCCCAAAGTATTCACCTTTTCAGATCATCTACTCTTTGGGCTGACTGGCTTAGGAATCCTCTAGTTCTTCAAAATAATAGCCAAGAAGTTTGAATATACCCCCTTCTCCGATTTGTGAAATATAACTGTCATAATGGCTGACTTTTAACACAGATGACATAATTTTAACCTCATAAAAGAATTTAGAATTCTGTCAATATGATAGAGATGCTAGAAGGTTTATTATTTATAAGAGGTTCCAAATGGATAAAACCAAATGCAGTAAAAAGCTTATAAAAGATCTTAGGATGTCTTGAAAAAACATTTTTGGTAACTTATTCATGATACCTCACAGAAATATACCTAGCCATGAGTAGAAGGCAAATTTATTTAGGACTGATCTGCCATTGAGGTTGGAAGCTATCAGCATTAATTCTTTATATGTAGCAACCCAAGACTAATGGTGCTATCTCTGCTTTAAAGGCACCTTTTGCTTCTTTCTTCCTCCTTTCTCCTAAACATTTTTGAGCTTTCCCAAACAAATGACACTAGTTAAAGTAAGATATCTCACTCAATATGATTTTTAAAAAGATTTTATTTGTTTATTTGACAGATAGACACAGAGAGAGAGGGAACACAAGTGGGGGCATGGGAGAGGGAGAAGCAGGCTTCCTGTGAAGCAGGGAGTCCCATGTGGGGCTCAATTCCAGGACCCCAGGATCATGACCTGAGCCAAAGGCAGATGCTTAATGACTGAGACACCCAGGCACCCCTTAATATAACTTTTGAAATTAATAATTTAACATAATTGAATGCTGAGAATTCTGTAAATGCTGTTCTTTTCTCTACTTTCTATAAATTTTAGTGCAATGAATTTTTCAGTAATATGTATCAGTGTCCCAGCACAGAGTGAGGGCAGGGAGTCATGACTGTGATTATTTTCCTAGCTTGGTTATCACTCAGTATATGAGTTGATTCACTCATATCCATGCATAGTTATACCACTTTATACATACGTGGTTATATGAAGATTTAGATATGATTATATGTTAATGCTACTGAAAGTGCTTGTATATACTCCCTTCAACACATATGTCAGCTTATTCTAAGAAATAATAAATTATGGATTAGTTAGGATAATCACTTTTATCTTCAACTGTGATATTCATTTCGTTGAACAGAGGTCTGTGTCAAAATTTTATATTTATGTAACTGCTTTCAGGCTTCAAATTTCACAAACATTTTTCTGTTTGATCCTTATATCTGCAGAAAGAAAAAGTCAATATTAGTATTCTTTTTATTCTTTTCTTTTTATTTCTTTTTAAATATTAGTATTATTTATTTATTTGAGAGAGAGAGAGAGAGAGAGGAAGAGTACACATACATACAGGGAGAGGGGCAGAGGGAGAGAATTTCAAGCAGACTTTCCTCTGGCAGGGAGCTCTACTCAAGGTGATCCCATGGCCCTAAGATCATTATTTGAGCCAAAACTGAGAGTTGGTTGCTCAACTGAGCCACCTAGGCACCCCTAGATATGAGTATTCTTATTTTGGAAAAGGAGAAGAAGATAGAAATTAATTTGAACCAATCAGTTTATTGGTGCTAAAGTAGTGAATAATTATTTTATAACAAAGTTAATTTGCCAAATATTTATATTTAGAAAATTCATCAAAATACTTTTGTATGTAAACACATATGCTTATTTGCAATCATGCTGGGTATGTGTCAGAGGTGAATTTTGGATTTTTCTAGAAGATTCTTCACTAAATGGATGTGCAATATTATTATTGTTATAATCAGCAATAATTTTCTTTTCCTATAGTATCAATATCTTCCTTCAGATTCTTTGTGCTGGTGAGATAACACACCATTCCTCTTGAGTAAAGCTGCAATCATTGCATATTCTATGGAGAAGATGTAAGCTGTGAACAGATGAAAACTGCTGCTATGTTTTATCTGGCTTCTTAGAGATAAGCACTCTAAGGTCAAGATAAGGTTTTATGCTCCTGTGCTCTTTATTAATTACTTTAAATTATGATAAGAGGTCAAAACATAAGGGTCCTTCTAATTTATTTCCTAATTATTATGTATGTATGTCTGTGTGTATTTGTTATGTCTATAAACATATAATGTCTCAGAGGGAAAAAGGGGAAAAAAGTTATATACAATAAAATTTAAAGACAAGAAATGTGAAAAAAAAGACATGTTACTTTGACAGCCAGTAAAACATTTATTAAAGTATGATTTGTGGTCATGTTGGAGATAGTTATCAGTTTGAAGAAGAAAAATCCAAAATCCATGAAACTATTTTGTTCACAGCCTTAAACAAACCTGAAATGTAAGATTAATTTTTATTTGCATAGAAATCCCATTACTCATATAATTAATGATAATTATGTCCTCTAAAGTTATGTCCTTTTAAGGATCACATTGGTTTGTTTGTCCACAAATATCTCGCTAATAGGATACAGTTTGTCTCGCCTAATATATTTTCATGCTACTGTTAACATTATTAAATTTGTAATTTTGTTTTTTACGCTTGTGTTGCATTATATCTTCAGTTCTCAAAAATGGACCCATGGCTAAAATGTGGTTTACTGAAGCATAAAAAGTGATGAAAAGAGTAACATAAATAGTGCAACCCAAAATAACATCTTAAACAAAGAGTGAAGTGGTCTCTAGTGGTGAATATGGAATGCAAATCTCTATATGCTGGGACATATAAATCTTCAAGTGTCACGACTTCACATATGTGACAGGGGAAAAGAAAAGTGCAAATAGGAAGTACATTTATGAATATCTTAAAAAATTGAATTATATTTGACTGGAGATTAATTTGCCACAATTCCCCAGTTCATTTTCCATTATAAAGCCTTGTCAAACAGGGGCATAAATGTCTGGCAAGACTATTTCTTGAAGGATTAATTGATGTGTTCCCTCTGCTTCCCTGTGAAGTTTCCAGCTTGTACTCTGAGCAATATTCCACTCTTTTGAACTGCATGAGTTAGGGAAATTGTCCATTTAAGAAAAAAAAAAGTCTAAGATCATATAAGAAGGGAAGAAAAGAGAAAAGAAAGATGGGAGGAAATCAAGAGGGGAGTTAGAAGAGGAAGAAAAGAGAGGGCAGAGAAAAGAGGAAGGGCTTAAAAGCCCCCCCAATCTTTTCTGAAGAATAGGCAGACATGCATTTTTAGACATGCAAATTGCATGGATTTTGGATGTGCTGTTATTATTTTTGTTCCCAGTGGGGAGGCCCACCAAATGATAAACTGCAGCCCTCTGATTTGAACATCCAGTTGCAAAGAAGCTGTCTTACAACCTAAAGACTCTACCTTCATTTTGCCCACTCAGAAATGTCTTGTTATGTGCAACTGACCCATCATTCTGTAGTCTGGGGCACATTCTACATGCCCCCAATGAGGGGAACTTACATAAGCTGTCTGGTGGGGTAGTAGTGTTGATGTTGATACTCCCTTTGCAGGGGTGAGGGTTGAGGGGGGTGGTAATAATAAGCTGGAAACTGTCATTCAATCTGGAGGTTCTATTTTCATGCAGTAACATTGATCAAAAGAGATCAAAAGTTGGAGCAGTATTTATGGTTGCACTCTTTATAGCAAAAGCAACTTAGAAAACTATAGTCAACTGCAATATTAATGAAAAATTTTACACTCATAGAGAAAGCAGAAGAAGCTAGGGTCAAAAATCTTTATCAAGCGATATTTTAGGATGATGCATAATATTAATTATGCTTTAAAGGAAGAAGAAGAATAATTATGTGATAGGTGACTGTATGTATTTTGCTAAACAATAGAATGAAACCAACTGTGCAGGCTATGAATAAATTCTTGGCTTATACACTATACAGATATGAAGGAATTTTACTTGATGGCTTTTTATTATGTTTATCAGTGAGGAATTCATGGTAAAGGATGAAAGATTTTTTTATTTGGTTACATTTATTTTGTGACCTTGGCATTTTGGCTGTGGCCTTGCAAGAGGGTTGAGAGAAAGAAGAGGAGTTATTTTGTGAACAAGTTTGGGTGTATTTTAATACTAATATACATACTATTTCAGTCAAAGTGAATATTTTGTGAACACTGATATGCTTTCTGACTTTGACTTCACATATGAAAAAGTACTAAAACTAGCAACAATAGTCAGAATGAAACAAGATAAAAACCTCAGGAAAAAAATAGTAAAATGAAGAAAATTAATTTACCTGACAGAAGTTCAAAGTAATGGTCAAAAGGATACTCACCAAACTGGAAAGGAAAATGTATAAACAGAATGAGAATTTCAACAAAGAGATAGGAAGTATAAGTAAATAACAAATAAAAGTCACAGAATTAAAGTACAATAATTGAACTAAAAATACACTAAAGAAATTGAGCAGCTGACTAAATGAAACAGAAGAAAAGTTCAGTCAACTTGAAGACAAGGCATTAGAACTCAACCAATCAGAAGATGAGAAAGAAAAAAAGAATTTAAAAAGTGAAGATGGTTTAAGAGACTTTTGAGACAACATGAAAAAGACTGACATTGGCATTATAGGGCTCACATAATGGAAAGAAAGGGGGTAGATTACTTAATTGAAGAGAAAAATCAATGAAAACTTCCCTAACTTAGGGAAAGAAACAGCTATGTAGGTCCAGTCAGTCCAGAGAGTTCCAAATAAAATGAACCTAAACACATTATAATTAAAAGACACCCAAAGTCATTAATATTAAAAAATCAAAAGTTAAGAAAGGAAAGAATCTTAAAAGCAACAAGGGAATAACAACTTGTTAGGAACAAAGGAACAAGATTATCAGTGGTTTTTTAGCCGAAATTTTGGGGCCAGAAGGGTCTTCATGATATATTCAAGGGCTGAAAGAAAAAACTTCCAACCAAGAATACTGTAAATGTTGAAGTTATCACTGAGAACTAAAGGAAAGATGAAGAGTTTTCAAGACAAACAAAAGCTAAAGGAGTTCATAACCATTCAAATTGGAAACAAAGAACTTAAACTCTTACTATTTATAGGTGGCATGGTAATACACATAGAAAATCCTAAAGACTCCATTGAAAAACTGTTAGAACTAAAAAACAAATTTCATAAAATTGCTGGATATGTATTTTTTAAAATTTAAAAAAAATTTTTTTAAATAAACAACAAAAGTTATTTTTCATAGTTCTGGAGCTGAAAGTTCAAAATCAGGGTGCAGGATTGTAGGCTTCTCATTTTATCCTCATGGCACAAAAGGCAAGGATCCTTTCTCAGTCCTCTTTTGTAGAGACATTAATCTTTTCTTTCTTTTTTTTTGAGTTAAAATTTTTTTAAAGATTTTATTCATTTATTTGACAAAGAAAGATCACAAGTAGGCAGAGAGGCAGGCAGAGAGAGGAGGAAGCAGCCTCCCTGCTGAGCAGAGAGCCTGATACAGGACTCGATCCCAGAACCCTGAGATCATGACCTGAGCCAAAGGCAGAGGCTTAACCCACTGAGCCAACCAGGCGCCTGAGACATTAATCTTATCTCCCAAAAGTCCATGTCCTAAAACCATCACACTGGGCATTGGGATTTCAATATATGAATAGGGGGGCACATATATTCAGTCTATAGCACATTCTACAAATTGTTGTCACTGTTTCTATTCACTATTGAACTACAGGTCCTGGATAGTACATTGAAAAGTTAAGTAAACAATAATTTGAGATTCCATTTATGACAGCATCCAATATATAAGGTCCCCAGAAATAGCAATATACAAAAATATGTTGCCTTCCTGCGCACTAATAATGAATGATCAGAAAAAGAAATTAAGAAAACTGCCCACTTACAATTGCATCAAAAAGACTAAAATACCTAAAACAAAACAAAACAAAACAAAACCCAAAGAGATGAAAGGCATAGACACTGAAAAACATAAGACATTAATGAAGGAAAGCGAAGAAGACAGAAATAAATAGAAAGATATTCCGTGTTCATTACTGAAAGGCCTGCAGACTGGCCTGCAATATATTTGTTACTGCTATGTGAACAGAGAAATACTAAAATTGAGAAGAAGAGTTTAGAATTATTTGCAGTAATTTCATGGTTATCAACAACATACTTCATGGAAGCCTGAAATCAGTGAAATCAGTTCACTGAGAATGTTTAGACTGGTTTTGGTGAAGTTCATTTTGTGAAGTAAACTGATGGAGAGTGAGATGCTTATGTGTCCTAGGATTACAGTTCAACATATGGTATTTCAAATTTTATAAAGTGTAACTCAAAATGATACATAAATCAGAGAAAACTTATCATTTGTTTTTTTAATGACATTATTTCTAGGTCATTTTCTTTTGTGTTTTAATTGAAACTTGCTTTAAACTTATAGTTTAACAGTATTAGGTAAAATAAAGAAGTGACATTTGCATTATTTATTTTCATTCCTAATGATGTAATGATGAAACATTCTTTAATGAACTACTTTTTTTTTTTTTAATATTTTATTTATTTATTTGACAGAGATCACAAGTAGGCAGAGAGGCAGACAGAGAGAGAGAGAGAAGGAAGCAGGCTCTTGGCTGAGCAGAGAGCCCGATGCGGGACTCGATCCCAGGACCCTGAGATCATGACCTGAGCCGAAGGCAGTGGCTTAACCCACTGAGCCACCCAGGCGCCCTTTAATGAACTACTTTGTGAAGACAGTATAAAACTTTTTTAAATGTTGTAAAATGGTAGGGTAAAGACAAATCTGAGCTTTGGTAAAGAAAGGGTATATTCAGGGTGCCTAGTTGGCTCAGTTAGTTGAGCATCTGCCTTCAGCTCAGGTCATGATCTTGGGGTCCTGGAATGAGTCCTGCCTCTGGCTCCCTGCTCAGCGGGAATTCTGCTTCTCCCTCACCCTCTTCCTCTCTCCCCATGCTCCTGCTCTCTATCTTTCTCAAACAAACAAACAAACAAACAAATAAATGAAATCTTTTTAAAAAAAGGGTTTAGTCAAAAGGGCAATTACAATAGAAAACAGGGGACTTTGACTATAGGATCTGTGGTTTCCAACATCAGGCAAAAGGGAATTTTCCCTTATAGAGATGAGAAATAAGGCTAGAAAGAACTAAGTCAGGAAGAGGGGAATGAATAGGAGTTGTGATCAATTGATCAAAGAAAAAGTCTTCTTCCCTTGAGGTCAAGTGAATCTTGATCCTCCATAAAGTCTGTATGGAAGCATTGGTCCACATTCTGATGGTGGCTCAGACTAGGCATGACTCAAAGCTGGGTTCAGTGTGTTCTGAAGGGAGGAGAGAAACTTAAGTTTATACAAGTGAAGTTAGCATGTATGTTGTCCAAATTAGTCAATGAATACAAACAGTTAAGCTAATTATGGATGAGACAAAGAATGGGAATTTAATCAGTGTCTAGCCTTGTCATAGGTAACCAAATTGGGGGGGATCCTTGATTTTTATCTAAGTCATATGAAGAAGAATGGTTCTTTGTGGTAAGTTTTTTATAGAACACAAAAGAATCAAGGGTAATTTCTTAACCATCACTGTTTTTCAGGAGCACAGGGCTCAAGAAGAGTTAATATTGTTAGTTTCCCCATTTGCTTAAGCCAAATGAGTATCATTCATCTCTTAACAACTCAGAGGTAATAAAATACTTGGTAAAAGTGGGATCAAAGCAGTTTCTAAGAGTTAGGCTCCTGAGGCCCCTTGTTGGCATTGTTTCTATAAAATCACTTAAATCGTTTGTTGAGAGATGGTGGCAAAAGTCAGTTGTGTTATGTTTACATGTCTTAAAAGAGGGATCTCTGAAATTAAAAAAAAAAAAAAGAGAGAGAAATATGTATGTCGACTAAAAGAAAGAGCCAAAGTTGAACACTGGAATGTAACCAGTACAGTGAATTCCAAGAATTTGATGGATAAAAATCTTTCAGTGATGTAGCACTGATCCTTCAAATTCTTGAAGCTTGTAAGATGATGATAGTCTTGGTGATGTTGGATGGTTATAACTCCTCTAAGAGCATGCATGTCCTGCACATTATATCAGACTTCTTTGATGACCCTGACAGCAGATTGGACAGGGAGAAATCCCATGCATGGTCCACTACAATGATGAGCCTTCAAGGTTACCAAGTCTTCAGAATTTAGTTCGCAGTGCTTCCTCAGATTTTGAGAGCAAAGGACTGATATAAGGCTGCCTAGAGTTCAGATAAGAATCTGGTTAAGCAAGTTTTAGCTCTTGGTGATACCAATAGTAAGGAAGGAGAAAAACTGAAAACATTGAGGATACAGCCAGATATTGAAGGAAACTAGAAGAATTAAAAATATTGTAAGGTTTGACAATGCATGCCAGACGAAGGGATTCAGTCCAAATTACATGTAAGTAACAAAATTGATTTTTTGTATCCACCATTTACTTAGAATTTGTAAAGTGGTACAAAATAGTTAAAAAACTATTAATAGGGCCAGAGTATGATAACCTGCATGTATGTGCTATAGATTTCATTGAAACACAGAATTTTTCTCTATAGTCCTCTTTCTTTTGATCAATGATAATATAAATAAAGATTATTCTAGACCATAAGTTAAAGCTCCTCTCATTAGATTTGGTTTTAATATTTACATACTTATAATAAGAATGGTGATTTACCTTTACTGGCAAGAATTTTAGAATTTAGTTTGCTGAAAAATTTTGTAAGGAATCCTAGATCGTTTTTCTAAAATTCTGCTAAGGCCAGGAAGCCAAATTAATGACTGCATGTTTCTCCTGCAGTACCTATAGTTTTGTGAATTTCCTCTCTTCTGGAGGTCTCCCAAATATTCTAAAGGTTTTCCTTATGCACAAGGAAAGTCTCTTTCTTACTCACCTGTAGGGCTGGGAACTCTATGCTGGTTACCTCACTAATTTTCCTAATAGACTTTGTGACAATTAGCTCCATAAAGGTAACTTTAACTCCTTAATCAAAGTATCTAGTCATATATGATTGAAAAGAATCATTCTACAATATGACATTTCAAACAAGGCCTTAGGTTATTAGCAATGTTTCCAATTATGTCCTGTTAACAATGGAAAACAGATTCTTACCAAACCTAAGCAAATAAAATAAGAGTATTTAATTAATAAGAGTTTCCAAAATAAGAATATTTAATTCATATTAGAATAATAATAATTAATAAGACTTTTCAAAATGTGGAAAGATGAGGTAGAGAGAAAAAGATATATTTTTCATAACTATTTACAAAAGTACAGTCTACTAAATTTTTAGGAGATATAGGGAGCATAAGAGAAAACAGAAAAGGTTTCTTTGTATCTAGAAAACAGGGTTTTTAAGTATCAGCAGTATTTTAAGCAAAACCCATAATCATCCTTTATCAGTTCATTCAGTCCAGTGTAATTAATTTTGTTCTGATCGATTTGGGGTTAACAGACTCATGAACCCATCTACTTTTACACTAGAGTTTTGGAAATCCTGACTCAGTCTAGCAATATAATCTCAAAGTTATTTAGGCAATGCCATGTAAACCTATGCTGAAGAGTACTCAGTGTAGTCATTTTCTACAGGTCTCTGAGATAGTCTTTTTTTTTTTTTTTTTGAAGGAAAATCATTCTGGTCTGTAGTTGATTTGCAAGTGCTTTCCAGGAAGCTTGAGAGTAAGAAAAAAAAAAAACTATGTGTAGAGTATGCAAGACTTCAAAATAGTTGTGATTAAATTACTTTTGATAATTTTCAAAAACGAATGACCTAATGAAAGCTCATTTAAAAATAATGCAACTGACAAGGAAATTTGTGGCATACAAAACAAAGTTGATTGAAAATCAAAGTAAGAAAAGATTTTAATAGCATACGTAAAATGTAACATGATTGAATCTTAGCACTAAAGTGAGAAAACTTTTTCTTTTTTTAAAGATTTTATTTATTTATTTGAGAGAGAGAGACAGAGTGTGAGCAAGAGAGAGAGCAGGAGCAAGTGGTAGGGGTGAAAGGAGAGGGAGAAGCAGTCTCCTTGCTGAGCAGGCAGCCAGATGTGGGGCTTGATCCTAGGACCCTGAGATCATGACCTGAGTGGAGGGCAGACACCCAACCAACTAAGCCACCCACGCACCCCAAGAACCTTTTGTCTTAAGTAATTAAGACCATGGTAAAGTTAAAAGAAAACACAAGAAACAATTCTGATATAACAGAACTTTTGGCTTCTAGGCAGGTTATTCAGAAAGTAAAGATTCACCTCTTATAATAAGCAGACGAACAATTCAAGAAATTTTCTTATTTTAATGGAGAAAACCAGATTCTAGTTTTGCATCAATATATACAGTTGACCCTGAAAACTGTGGGGGTTAGGTGGTGCTGACCCTCAATGCAGTTGAAAATCCCCTTTTGACTCCCTGAAAACCTAACTACTGATAGTCAATAGTCTGGTAGACTATTGACCAGAAGTCTTACTGATAACACATTTTTTTATGTTATGTGTATTATGTACTGTATTCTTACAATACAAGCAAGCTAGAGAAAAGAAAATGTTATTATAAGAAAATCATATGGAAGAGAAAATACATTTATGGTACTCTGCTGTATTTATTGAAAAAAATTTGCATATAAGCGGATCCCTGCAGTTCAAACTCATGTTATTCAAGGGTCAACTACAACATTTTATACAAAAGCCCCCTACAAAAATTTCTTATAAATAAACCCATCAGAGCTTTGACAGCTTTGAGCAGAAGCAGAACAAATAAAATTATTTTTCTGTGGAATTTTACAATTTTCTATACCCATTCAAGTTTTGTCCTCCACTTTCCCCTTTCCCATTTGGAAAAACTAATAATTTTACATTGGAACAGAACTACTCTCTCTTCCTTTAGCAAAAACACTTTCTACATACCTTGTATGGAAAACTATTTTTCTCTGCCACTGTTTCTCCTAGCAGAACCTCATTAACATACAGTGATTATAAATTTTAAATACATTAACTTCTATTTCACAGAGAAAAGTGTAAAGTATATAATTGTGAATGTAGGCCGGGGTCTTGTTGTAGGGCTTAGGAAAATACATCTTCTCCCTTTTATTACCATGTATGTCCCTGTAATATAATTTGTCAATGTGACCAAAAATGAATACATTCATTAACAGACCCAAATACATAGAGCTTTAAGATTAGGCTTAGTAATTTATGTTTCAGCATTTAATTTTAGAAATAATTTAGATAATTTAACAATAATCATTAACTAGCCAAATTTAACTGAAGTCTAAGATTTTAAGTTACCAAAAATCTTGGAGATTATGCTTTCACACTGACATACCAAGAAACATAATTATTGTTGAAATAAAGTTTGTTAGAATGATTCAATTTGATTAATCATAAATTTGCATTTTTCATAATCTAAAGCATCCACTAGATATAATTCAAGTTTATTTGGTAAGTAATGTTTACACATGTGTAGGAAGAACATATCCAAATAGAAAAAAAGAAAAAAATACTGAATTAACCTCATTTTCTGGTTTTTAAGAATATTTTAAGAATATTCCATTTAGGTAAATACTTATTTATCTCTAAGACAATTAGAATAGAGCTCCTTTGAGGCATTTTATAATTTAACTTGGTAATCATCAGAGGTAGGGAAATGCTACATATACATAGCTAAACACATACATACTATGTCAGTCTGTTTGGGGAGGCAGAACGAAGTACTCTGTGGCTCTTTGTAGTGGCCCTGACCACATAGGTCTCCATAGTGTCCTTGCTTCTGTGGCTCTTTACAGAGACAGCCTGACCTGACGAAACCAAGGTAGTGATTCACTCAGAGATCAAGGAAGAATCAGCCTTGCCCTCTGGGTTTGTGTTGGGAGTGGCTGTCTTGATGATCTCTGAATTGCTTTTGAAGCCGTTTTCCCTTTTTTCTTGAAGAATGATACACCTATATTCATAACTGAAAAAATTTATGGTCCTGTCCTGTAGAATCCCAGAAATCTGATGGATTTCATTCATTCTGTTGTTTTCTCTGTTCCCGTAGTTCCAGCTGGTATTGTTTTTACTTATGTAATCCCATCTCTATCCCTGGTCTGTTGAGATGGCAGAAGCCAACTAAATCCATGAATCACATCCATGATTTTTTTTATCAAATGATTGCATAGCCACACTCAGTGTTCTCCTCAGAACATTTTTCCATGTTTTTTTGTAATATGGATAGGCTGAACATTCTCTGAATCTTCAAGCTCTGGTTCCTTTTTGCTTACCAGCTACTTCAAGTTATCTCTCCTCTTGCAATTTATCTAAGTGGTAAGGAAAAGCAAGCTTCTTCTTCAACACCTTGGTTAGAAATTTCCATTGCCAATATCTGAATTCTATCTTCCCCCAAACATTAGAATACAGCCAAGTTCTTTGCCACTTTATAACAAGGATAACTTTCTGTTTCCATTAGCTTGTTCTTCATTTCCATCTGAAACCTCACAAAAATTACCTTTAGTTTTCACGTTTCTATCAACAGTCCCTTCAAGATGATCTGGGCTATTTCTAGGAAGCAACTCAAAATTTTCATGGCCTCTATACACTCAGTTCTGAAACTACTTCCACGTATTTAGGTATTCATTACAGCAGAGCCCCACCTGACAGTACTGAAATTTGTGTATTAGTTTGTTGGGGCTGGTATAACAAAAATACCACAGGCTGATGGCTTAAATAACAGAAATTAATTTTCTCACTGTTCTGGATCGTTTAAAACCAAGGTGGCAGCATGAACAGGTGCTGGTAAGAGCTCTCTTTCTGGCTTGCAAATTGCTGCCTCTCACATGGCCTTTCTTCTGTGTTTGAGGGGGTAGCGGTGGAGAGAGAGAGAGAGAGAGCAAGAGAGTGAGTGAGAGAAACAGAAAGGGAGAGAGAGAGAGATCACTTCAGTGTCTCTTCTTTTTCTTATAAGGATACCAGTTCTATGAGAACTCTTCCTTTATGATTTCACTTACCCTAATTACCTCTCTGAAGGCCCTATCTCCAAATATAATCACATTGAGAGTCAGACGTTTACTATATGAAGGGGGGGATTCAGTTTGCAGCACATACATGCATATACATGCATACATATACAAACAGACCTACATGCAGAGATTACAGGTTCAATTCTAAAATTTCACTTATGAGTCAGACGTAAACACAGAAATATAAAACTCACTGGTTTATAGGAAATGTCTGGCTCTCATCTTCGCTCCACTTGTATATCATTATCAGAATCGTGCTTCAAGCTGATAGGAAAAAATTGAGGTCACCTACTCAATAGAAGACTTGAAAAATACCCACAAATGTTTGTGGAGGAGACTTTTAAAATTTTTAAGTAATCTCTATACCCCACATGGGGCTCTAACTCACAATCCCGAGATCCAGAGTTGTATGTTCTACCGACTGAACCAGCCAGGCAACCCCTTCTCTCTCTTTTTTTTTTTTTTTTTTTTTTTTTTTAATCTGGTGAGTAATCTTATTTGGTCTGTAAGTTAATTTTTGGACAAGGGACTGAATAGAGAGCGAGTGGCGATCTGGGTGTTTCTAAAGCTGTACGAGTGACCTAAAACTAGCCTGTTTTTTTATTAGTCAGCTTTTTCATTCTCAAGCAGTTGCTTTGGCCCCTCCACAGGCCCCAGTAAAGCGGAGGGGCATTGAACCTAAAGTTTGGAGTGGCTGTAGGGAGTTGAAGGGCTACAATGGGAGGGGAAGGTCTGGCAGAGATGGATAGTGAGGTAGAAATTGGAGATATTGAGGTGGGAAGCAGGTGGGCAGATAAGGATTCACTGGAACTGAAGGGAAGATCAGAGGCAGTAAAAAGGAAAAAAGAGAAGGGATGAGTGATGGGTGTGAGAAGTTATAAACTGTCCAATTTTGGGCAGTCCCAAATTTCCAAAAAGTCTAGAACATTGATGTTTTAAATGGTTCTATAGTGATATTTTACCTCTTCTCAAGATACTGAACTGAATAATGCCTGATATGGTTTAAATATTTGTGTATCTGGGGTGCCTGGGTGGCTCAGTGGGTTAAGCCGCTGCTTTCGGCTCAGGTCATGATCCCAGGTCCTGGGTTCGAGCCCCGCATCAGGCTTTCTGCTCGGCGGGGAGCCTGCTTCCTCCTCTCTCTCTGCCTGCCTCTCTGCCTACTTGTGATTTCTCTCTGTCAAGTAAATAAATAAAATCTTTAAATATTTGTGTATCTCCCAAATTCATATGTTGAAGTCCTAACCCCCATTGCAATGATATCTGAAAATAGGGCTTTAGGAGAGAATGCAGGTTAGATGAAGTTATGAGGCAGAGCCCTCCTGATGGGATTAGTGCCTTTCTAAGAAGAGGATACCAGAAAGCTTTTCTCTCTGAGAAAAGCATGTGAATATATAGTAAGAATGTAGCCATCTGCAAAACAAGGTCCCTAGAACACAACCATGCCGATACCATGATTTCAGACCTCCAGCTTTCAGAACTGTAAGAAAGTAAATTTCTGTTGTTTAAGCTTGCCAGTCTATGGCATTTTATTATGACAGCCAGAGCAAACTAAGACAGTGACATGTGGGAAAACATGTAGTCAATGGGAGAAGAGGAGGCAGGAGCCTAATAGAGTGAAAGTTACTCATAAAAATAGATAATTAAATCAGAGATCCAACCTTAACTGAGCTGAGAAAGAGGTCCACTTGATTAATTCCTTCACACAATCCCCGAAGAACCAAGGAAATTCTTCTATGCATTACTGAGTTGAGGAGCTAAGGAAATTCCCTCATATAGTCCCTCACTTGATGAGACAAGGAAAGACCTAAAGAGCCTCACAGAAGGCAGACAGAATCCTCTGTGCATGAAGGAATCAAAGTAACTCTTTACTATGTTACAACAGACAAATATCCAGAACAATACATGGGGTGTTGAGACTCTCCACTGTGGTGAGTTCCCCTGCTGAGAAAGGACACACAAGACCAGAGATGCTGGAATGAATTCAGGTGAAGACAGGAGGTTTTCAGGGTGAGCAGCTTTCCATCTCAGTCCCAACACCCAAAACCTTTCAAATAGAACCAAACTGAGACCTACATAAGGAGAGATTTTATTTGAAAAGATGATCGCAATAGGGAGAGGTAGCCTATTGCATTAGGAAGAGCTCTCCAACCATAATATCTACAAGTGCCTCAAAGATCAGGCAAAAAGGAATTTTTTAGAGGAGATGTGTGTTGAGCAGGTGATGTGATCAGACGTTTGATCAGAGAACTAATTTTCCTATGGTCAGTTGATTCTTGGGAGAATCTTCTGCTGAGGTTGTAAAATTCAGTGGTAAAATTCAGTCTTAGAAGTAGGAGAGAAACCTAACTAAAGTTTGGTTGTATTGGCAGGTATTTTGTCCAGTTGTTCAATGGGTGCAAATAGTTCAGAGTCAAGTGGAAGACAGAGGATGAAAATTTAGAGGATCTTTGTCTGCCCTTGAGATAGGTAAACAAGGGGCATTCTTGAGTCTTATCTAAGTCCTATATAAGTAAAGGTGGTTCTTTTCAGTAAACCATTTCTCAGAACACAATTGGATGAATGTGTGTGTGTGTGTGTGTGTGTGTGTGTGTGTGTGTGTGTGTTGTGGGTCAGTTCTTAGCTGTTGGTGTTTAAAGGAGGACACTGCCTATGTTAGGATTCACTTTGTCATTTATAACCAAATGATAGCAATGGAAGTCACTCTGAAAAAATCCCAAAGATTTACTAATTTTACTTAGAAGCACAATATCTTATGTACCAAGTTTCATTTTATAGCTATAATTGAAGAGGAATGTTAAAACTAGTGTCTTATTTATAGGATCATGAAGTGACTAACGAAGCAATAAAACCATCAGAATCTTAGCAGAAATTATGAATAAATAAAAAAAATTCAAACTCTCTAAAATTACTTGAAAGGAAGTGTGTTGAATTAAAGACTGATAGATGTTTCATAGTTGACTTATGAACATTACTGCTTTGCATTGTAATAAAGTAACAGTTAGCCGAGATTAAAATATACTATTGCCTTATTGTTATGTTTGCTTAGAAATACTGGGTCATTTTGTAGTAGAGAAAGTAGTGCAAATGCTACTTTCCACTGATACCTTAATGGTATATTCCAGAACAGACTAATGATAAGGAGGACCATTTTAGAGAATAAACTATCAAATTATCTTTTGTTACCACTTGGCAAACATCCAGATATGGCTAACATGACAATTTAAAATAATGAACATAGTAGTGATGGGAAGGAAGAACAAGTTTTTTCAGCTAAATTGATGGAAACATAACTAACTTTTAAAATATTTTATAAAAATATAGAATATTACATTGTGTAAAAATTAAGTCTCTATAGGTGTACTCTGAAAAAACAGTTGTGATGCCAGAAGAAGCTTCTGAAGTCTTTATGTAAATTAAAGAGTGAGCTTATGCCAAAATGTAAATTGATACCTTGCTTCCTTCATGGTGAAAGACTTGCTGTGGAGAAAAAAAAAAAGCACCTAATGACAGTAATATTTATTAATTACAAAAGACTAAAATATTAAAGTTGAAATTATTAAGTGGTAATACAGAGGCTGATCATAAATAATTAACAGACTCTAGAAATCAAACATTCTTTTCAAAATGTTTGAATTACTGAATGAACATTTAGTATGTCCACAAAATAAAAATCAGTTTGGTCTTAATTTTTTAAAGTTATAATTTGGACATCTAGTTTAAAAATTGCATATATTCAGCATTTGTAATATTTTAAACTTTTGCACACAATGGATGAATGCAACACAACTTTCAAAGACAGAGAAGACCAAAGAACAATAACAAAAGTTAGAATTCTGGAAGAACTATTTCAACAGATTCTTTAACATGTTTCTTAATTTAGGAATATGATAAGAGGATATTAATATTACATATCTGTAAAAATTTATCAATGAAAAACAAGAATTTTACAGAAAATTTTGATTTGAGCTTTCCAACAGAATAAAATTCAAATAGAATATCTATGAATCTACAGTTCTTTAATCATAAAATAATTTAAATTTAATCATAATTTTACAGAATAGGTTCTTGGAATTTCTACTGATCAGTAATTGAAGATGAACTTTGAAAAGCAGCATAACTTCCTTCATTTGGATAAAGGTTAAAAATAAACATTCAGAGGGGGCACCTGGGTGGCTCAGAGGGTTAAGCCTCTGCCTTCAGCTCGGGTCATGGTCCCAGGGTCCTGGGATCGAGCCCCGGATCGGTCTCTGTGCTCAGCAGGGAGCCTGTTTCCCCGATCTCTCTCTGCCTACCTCTGCTTACTTATGATCTCTCTCTGTCAAATAAATAAAATTAAAAAATAAATTAATAAAAAATAAACATTCAGAGATTGAAAGGATTTTAATTTTCATCTTGAATTCAATTCAACAAACCCCTTGAAGAGTGGCCTCTCTACCCATGTTATTAAAACAAAATATAAACACCATGTTAATATACATTATCCCTGCAAGTACCACTGCCATCAATATTGCCTAGATTAAATAAACTAACAAGAGAAGAAAACTCATTCTTCCTATTATATGTATTAATATACCTGTAATTTATCAAAGGTTTTGGAAAGAAGTTTAACATAGAAAACAGCTATTTTGCTTATAACTCTTCACTAAAGTACAGTTTGAAATGACAAACTGGTAGGAATTTGTCTTTTTATACATTACCACTTTTGAATGGTCAATGGACCACGTGCGTGTTTTTAAACTCTTCTTTCCTAAATATGGAGAATTTGGCCTTTCATACTTATATTTTAATGTTATTTTTTTCTAGCAATTTATTGTTATATTTTACAAATCTCTCTGACCATGACTGATTATTAATTAAAAAATGATAAGAAGGCCTTCATTAAATATAGCTTTGAAAAGCCCTGTTCTAGGGGTGCCTTGGTGGCTCAGTTATTAAGCCTCTGCCTTCAGCTCAGGTCGTGATCCCAGTGTCCTGGGATTGATCTCCACATTGCATGGGGCTCCCTGCTTGGCAGGAAGCCTGCTTTCCCTCTCTCACTCCCCCTGCTTGTGTTCCTGCTCTTGCTGTCTCTCTCTTGCTGTCAAATAAATAAATAAAATCTTAAAAAAAAAAAAGCCCTGTTCTAAAGCATTCTCTGATATTCTATTCTAATTCTGCACTGCTGCCCTTTAACCCCCACTCCCATTAACTTCTGTGAATTAAAAGCTAAAATCTAATGTTGTAACTCGGGTTATTTTTGCCTCCTTTAGTGAACTAAAAACTACTCCCAACTTAAATTCACTTCTGATAACTTGCCCATTCCCTTCATTATGTTGAGGTATGACGTGCTTAACTACTACTTTTCTCTCACAGATGAGCTTCACAGAAGGCAGAGGCTTAATAACTGAGTATACAAGTTTTGAAAGTGACAAGGAATACAGGTTTCATAAAATGTACCTAAAAATGTTTATGTTTTCCTTTAGGAAATATTTTCAAGGCTTCAAAATTTGGAAGTCATAGTAGTCAAAAAATATCTACTTTCTATTTTATACCGGCATATATGTTTTCTTCAATGCACTCACAAAGGTTATGACCAAGAAGAATAGTAAATATTAAACAAATTCTAACAAATATTATAACAAATAATTATAAGATGTTTTTGATTATGAAAATAATTACAGAGCACCTTGTGTGGTGTATATAATAGGGGATTATTTAGAATGAATAATGGCCACGCAAAGACATCCACATCTTAATCCCCGGAATCTATAAATATTACTTTTTTTGGTAAAATGGACTTTGCAGATGTGACTGACTTAAGAATCTTGAGATGGCTCCCTATTCTTTATCCTTCTGGATTATCCTGTTGGGTCCTGTGTAATCACAAGAGCCCTTATAAAAGGAGATCAGAGTTACTTATATAGAAGATATGACTATGGAAGCAAGAGACTGAAATGAAGGGAGGAAGAAACCATTTGCCAAGAAATTCAGGAAATCTCTAGAAGCCAGAAAAAACAAGGAAATCAAATCATTCTCTAGAGCCTCCAGCAGGAACCAGCCCTGTCAATGCCTTGATTTTATCCCATTAAAAATGATTTTGGATTTCTGATTTCTAGGACTATAAGGTAATGAGTGGATGTTGTTTTAAGCCACTAAATGAAAGATGAAAAATAGAAAATCGATACGGGTACCCAATATTTGTATGAGAGAGGCAGAGAAGGTTTTCTATATGAAGTGATATTTAATCTGAGGCATTAGAAAAAGCAGAAATTAGCCAGGTATGGAGGAGCAAAAATTTCCCAATAAGGTACACATAGCACATGAATTTGAGGCAAGAAAGAACATGAAGGATTACCTATTGCATCTGTAACAGATTATAAGTACTTAGTGATTTAAAACAACATAAATTTATCACATAACAGCTCTGGAGGTCAAAAGTCCAAAACCAGTCCTGCTAGGCTAAAATCAACGTGTTGACAAGGCTGTGTTTTCTGGAGAATTTAGAAGAAAATCAGTTTCTTTGCCTTTTCAACTTCTAGAGGTTTCCTACATCATTTCTTGGCTTATAGCTGTCTCCTGGCCAGCAATAATATCACCGCAAACTTTTCTCTGACTTCTGTACCTCCCTGTTTTATTTATAAGGACTCGGTGTTTACATTGGGTCTCCTGGGATTATGCAGGATTACCTCCTCATCTCAAAATCCTTAAATAAATCACATTCGTAAAGTCCTTTTTACCATATAAGAAAATATATTCACGGGTTTCAGGGATTAGGATATGGATACTTTATGAATGTGTGTGTATGGTGAGGGGGTTATTCTGCCTACCACAGTAAGTTTAAGAAATGGAAATGATAGTAATGTTTAAAGAACAATCATCAGATGAAAGAGTAGCATGATACAGCCTTAAAAGATAGATAGCAAAGAAGGGCATCTTAAACTACGTTAAGGGTTTCAAATTTTACCCCCAAAGTCATTGTAATCTACTGTAGAACACTTAGAACACTTCTGAGGAATTCACTCATTTTTCTTTTCTTTCCTTTTTTTAAAGGATAAAGATAATGTCGGCCTCCATGTGAGGAACTGACAGGGAGTAAGTCAATAGGAGGTCAGTGCAGAGACGGTCAGAAGGAGAAATGGTGGGACCAAGGTGGTGGAACAAAGCTGAAAATAAATGGATAGATTTAAGAAAATTTTCTGATGAAAAATGAAAAGGACTGGTGAATGACTGAAATGATAGATGATTAAGCAAGCTTGGGTATCCTGATTTCTCTAAAACCCTGGCATACATGAAGGCCATGTAAACCATTAACTAAGAGGAGAAACTAGATAAAGAGCATTTAGGAATGAAGAAATCTTGAATTTACTTAAAGATATATGATGTTTTGGTATCACAGATCCCTTCAGGTAAAGATCATTGTTTTCATAGTTTAAGAGCACAGGTAGGAGGACTAAACTGGGGATGACATACTTGTGATTCCTAGACATCATCACATCATAGTTCAAAATAATGGGGTAGAGGATATTGCTCAACATGGACTAGGCAAAGAATTGAAGAATTCCAATATTTAATGCATTAGGTGATAAAATACTGTTTTAGGAAAAGGTAGAAAGAAGGCTGGAGACTGATATGCCATGGGAATCAAGAGATGACTGTGTTGTAAAAATGATTTTTTAGCTATGGTAAAAGTTGCTAAGAGTTTAATGAATAAAGACCAAAGAAGTTCACTGGATTTTGTTAACGTCAAATTTCTTAGCAAGCTTTAAAAAAATTATAATTTCTATGGAGTTAATCAGGGCAAACGTCATATTTTAGTGGACTGAGGAAGTGAAACCCCCAATTATTGACAACTCTATTCTAAAGTATGACCGTGAAGAGAATAAAGAGATGGTGAAGTTAATTGGAATTTGGTGTGTAGTGTGGGGACTTTTTTTTTTTTCTAATGATATAAGAAACTAAATCATGTTTCAATGCAGATGCAAAGTGCAGTATAGAGACACAGAAGTGAAGAAAGGCACAATAGTTTAATATTCTTAAGACCTTGGTCACATAGATGCTTCCCAGCTTCAAGGAGAGATTTTGACCAAGGATAATACAGGATTTAACAACAAACTTTTGAAATTTTCTCATTTTAAAGGTCTGTTTCTTGTCTAATCTCCAACCAAGTCAAGATGTTACATTTACTTTCTTTTTTGAAAATAATTTTTGTGATTCTTTTTTTTTTAATTTTTAAAAGGCACTCTTTTTCTTTTAGTTTGTAATTCATGTTATTATGTCTTGATTGCATGATCACATTTGTGCTTTGATTGCATTTTATTTATTTTTTATTTTTTACCTCTTTTTTTCCATTTTATTTTATTTTATTTCTTTTCAGTGTTCCAAAATTCATTGTTTATGCACCACACCCAGTGCTCCATGCAATATGTGCCCTCCTTAATACCCACCACCAAGATCACCCACCCTCACCCCCAAAACCCTCAGTTTGTTCCTCAGAGTCCACAGTCTCTCATGGTTTGTCTCCCCCTTCAATTTCCCCCACATCACTTCTCCTTTCCATCTCCCAATGTCCTCCATATTACTCCTTCAGCTCTACAAGTAAGTGAAACCATATGATACTTGACTCTCTCTGCTTGACTTATTTAATTCAGCATAATCTCTTCCAATCCCATCCATGTTGATACAAGTTGGATGTTCATCCTTTCTGATGGAGGCATAATCCTTCATTGCATATATGGACTGTATCTTTATCCATTCATCTGTTGAAGGGCATCTTTGTTCTTTCCACACCTTGACAACTGTGGCCATTGCTGTGATGAACATTGGGGTAGAGATAGCCCTTCTTTTCACTACATCTGTATCTTTGGACTAAATACCCAGTACTGCAATTGCAGGGTCATAGGGTAGCTCTATTTTTAATTTCTTAAGGAATCTCCACACTGTTTTCCAAAGTGGCTGCACCAACTTGCATTCCCACCAACAGAGTAAGAGGGTTCCTCTTTCTCCACATCCTCTCCAACACATGTTGATTACTGTCTTGTGAATTTTGTACATTCTAACTGGTATAAGGTGGTATCTTAATGCAGTTTTGATTTAATGTCCCTGTTGGCTAATGATAATGAACATTTTTTCATGTGTCTGTTAGCCATCTATATGTCTTCTTTAGAGAAATGTCTGTTCATGTCTTCTGCCCATTTTTGACACCATTATCTATTTTTTTTAAAGATTTTATTTATTTATTTGACAGAGAGAAATCACAAGTAGGCAGAGAGGCAGGCAGAGAGAGAGGAGGAAGCAGGCTCCCTGCTGAGCAGAAAGCCCGATGTGGGGCTCGAACCCAGGACCTGGGATCATGACCTGAGCCGAAGGCAGCGGCTTAACCCACTGAGCCACCCAGGCGCCCCCCATTATCTATTTTTTGAGTGTTGAGTTTGAGGAGTTCTTTATAGATCTTGGATATCAGCCCCTTGTCTGTAGGGTCATTTGCAAATATCTTCTCCCATTCCGTGGGTTGCCTCTTTGTTCTGTTGACTGTTTCCTTTGCTATGCAGAAGATTTCGATCACGATGAAGTCCCAAAAGTTCATTTTTGCTTTTGTTTCCTTTGCCTCTGGAGACATGTCTTGAAAGAAGTTGCTGTGGCCAATGTCAAAGAGGTTACTGCCTATGTTCTCCTCCAGGATTTTGATAGATTCTTGCCTCACGTTGAGGTCTTTTATCCATTTTGAGTTTATCTTTGTGTATGGTGTAAGAGAATGGTCGAGTTTCATTCTTCTACACATAGCTGTCCAATTGTCCCAGCACCATTTATTAAGAGAAGAGCTTTTTTCCACTGGATATTTTTTCCTGTTTTGTCAAAGGTTATTTGACTATAGAGTTGTGGGTCCATATCTGGGATCTCTACTCTGTTCCATTGGTCAATGTGTCTGTTTTTGTGCCAGTACCATGCTCTCTTGGTGATCACAGCTTTGTAGTAAAGCTTGAAATCAGACAACATGATGCCCCAGCTTTGTTTTTCTTTTTCAACATTTCCTTCACAATTCAGGGTCTCTTCTGGTTCCATACAAATTTTAGGATTGTTTCTTCCAGCTCTTTGAAAAATGCTGGTGGAATTTTTATCAGAATAGCATTGAAAGTATAGATTGCTCTGGGTAGTCTAGTCATTTTAGCAATGTTTATTCTTCCAATTCATGATCGTGGAATGCTCTTTCACCTTTTTCTGTCTTCTTTGATTTCTTTCATGAGTGTTCTGTAGTTCCTCAAATACACATCTGTTACCTCTTTGGTTAGGTTTATTCCAAGATATTTTATGGTTCTTGGTGCTATAGTAAATGGAATTGATTCTTTAATTTCCCTTTCTGTATTTTCATTGTTAGTGTATAAGAAAGCAACTGATTTCTGTGCATTGATATTGTATTCTGCCACATTACTGAATGGCTGTATGAGTTCTAGTAGTTTGGGGGTGGAGTTATTTGGGTTTTCCATATAAAGTATCATGTCATCTGTGAAGAGAGAGAGTTGGACTTCTTCTTTGCCAATTTGAATACCTTTTATTTCTTTTTGCTGTCTGATTGCTGTTCCTAGGACTTTTAGTACTATGTTGAACAACAGTGGTGAGAGTGGGCATACTTGTCATGTTCCAGATCTCAAAGGGAAGGCTGTCAGGTTTTTCCCATTGAGGATGATATTCACTGTGGGTTTTTCATAGATAGATTTTATAAATTTGAGGAATATTCCCTTTATCCCTATACTTTGAAAAGTTTAATCAGGAGTGGATGTTGTATCTTGTCAAATGCTTTTTCTGCATCAATTGAGGGGACCAAGTGGTTCTTCTTTTTTCTTATATTGATTTATTCTACCACATTGATTGATTTTGAATGTTGAACCACACTTGCATCCCTGGGATAAATTCCACCTGGTCATGATGGATAATCTTTTTTTTTTTAAGATTTTATTTATTTATTTGACAGAGAGAGATCACAAGCAGGCAGAGAGGCAGGCAGAGAGAGAGGAGGAAGCAGGCTCCCTGCCGAGCAGAGAGCCCAATGCGGGGCTCGATCCCAGGACCCTGAGATCATGACCTGAGCCGAAGGCAGCGGCTTAACCCACTGAGCCACCCAGGCGCCCATGATGGGTAATTTTTTAATGTACTATTGAATACTATTAGCCAGAATCTTGATGAGAATCTTGGCATCCATATTCATCAGGGATATTGGTCTCAAATTCTCCTTTTTGATGGGGTCTTTGCCTGGTTTGGGCACCAAGGTAATTTTGGCTTCATTGAAAGAGTCTGGAAGTTTTCCTTTTGTTTCTATTTTTTGAAACAGCTTCAGGAGAATAGGTATTTCTTCTTTGAATGTTGGGTAGAATTTTCCAGGGAATCCCTTAGGTCCTGGGCTCTTTTTTTTCAGAGGTTTTTGATCACTGCTTCAATCTCGTTACTAGATACTGATCTATTCAGGTTGTCAATTTCTTCCTGTTTCAGTCTTGGAAGTTTTTAGGTTTCCAAGAATGCATCCATTTTTTCTAGGTTGCTTAACTTATTGGCATATAACTGTTGATAATAATTTCTGATGACCTTTTCTATTTCCTTGGTGTTAGTCATGATCTCTTCCCTTTCGTTCATAATTTTATTAATTTGGATCCCCTCTCTTTTCTTTTGGATTGGTTTGGTCAGTGGTTTATCATTATTATTGATTCTTTAAAAGAACCAACTTCTAGTTTTGTTGATGTGTTCTACTATATCTCCAGTTTCTAACTCATTGATCTCTCCTCTAATCTTATTTCCTTCCATGTGCGTGGGGTTAGCTTAATTTGTTGTTGATTTTCCAGTCCATTAAGGTGTAAAGAGAGAGTGTATTCAAGATTTTTCATTTTTTTGAGTGAGACTTGGATGGCAATGTATTTCCTCCTTAGGATCACCTTTGCCATATCCCATAGGTTTTGGACCAATGTGTCTTCATTCTCATTGGTTTCCATGAATTGTTTAAGTTCTCCTTTGATTTCCTGGTTGATCCAAACATTCTTGAGCAGGATGGTCACTGGAGTCTAAGTGTTTGAATCACTTCCAAACTTTTTCTTGTGGTTGAGTTCCAGTTTCAAAGCACTGTGGTCTGAGAATATACGTGAATAATCTCAGTCTTTTGGTATTAGTTGAGCCCTGATTTATGACCCAGTATGTGCTCTATTCTGGAGAAAATTCCATGTGCATTGGAGAAGAATTCTGTTGTTTTAGGGTGGAATGTTCTGTATATATCTATGAGGTCCATCTGGTTCAATGTGACATTCAAAGCTCTTGTTTCTTTATTGATTTTCCACTTGGATGATCTATTACTAAGAGTGGCATGTTAAGATCCCCTACAATTAATGTATTCATGTCAATATGACTCTTTATTTTGATTAACATTTGGTTTATGTGGTTGACTGCTCCTATATTGGGGGGCATAAATATTTACAATTACATCTTCTTGGTGGATAGACCCTCTAGGAATGATGCAGTGTCCTTCTGTATCTCTGACTATAGTATTTAGCTTAAAATTCAATTTATCTGGTATGAGAATTGCTACCCCAGCTTTCTTTTGAGACCCATTAGGATGAAAGATGGTTCTCCATCCCTTCACTTTCAGTCTGGATGTATCTTTAGGTTCCAAATGTGTCTCTTGTAAACAGCATATGAACAGGTCCTGTTGTTTTATCCAGCCTGCAACCCTATGCCATTATGGGATCATTTAGGCCATTCACATTGAGAGTGATTATTGAAAGATACGTTTTTATTGACATCATGTTGCCTGTGAAGTCCTTGTTTCTATAGAGTTTCTCTGTAAATTTCTGTTCTATGACACTCTTGGGTTCTTTCTTCTTTTTATAGAACCCCCCACTTAATATTTCTTGTAGTGCCAGCTTGGTGGTCGCATCCTCTTATAAACATTACAGGTCTTGGAAGTTCTTTATCTCTCCATCCATCTTGAATGTCAGTCCTGCTAGATAAATTATTCTTGGCTTCATGTTCTTCTCATTTAGTGCCCTGAATATGTCTTGCCAGCCCTTTCTGGCTTGCCAGGTTTCTGTGGACAGGTCTGATGTTATTTTGATGTTATTCTGATGGTCCTTCCTCTGTACATAAGGGATCTCTTCCCCTAGCTGCCCTTAAGACCTCTTGTCTAAAATTATGATTCATGAATTTCACAATTAAGTTTCTGGATGTGTTTCTAGACTTGTAGATCTTGGGGTGTCCTTTCTGCCTCTAGGACATGAACACTTTTTCCATTCCCCAGATTAGTAACATTTTCATCCAGAATTTGTTCAACTATGTCTTCTAGTCTTGTCTCTCTCTCCACCCCTCAGGGATCCTGATAATTCTTCCTGACTTCTAAGCTGTTTGTTCCAGGCCTCCTCCTGATCCCTCTTTTCTATCAGTTTACCTTTTAGATCATTAATTCTATCTTCTGCCTTGGTTACCCTAGCTGTTAGAGTGTTTATATTAGATTGGATCTCATTGATACAATTTTTAACTTTTAAAACATTTTAACTTCTTCCCAGGTGGCTTTCTGTTCTGACCTTAGAGATTCTGTGTTTTCACTGTCTTGGTCTTCTCCAACCTAGCCTTTGCCTGGATAATTTTTACCCTGAATTCCCTTTCTGACATACTGTTTACGTCCATATCCAATAGTTCTGTTGCAAATGGCACAGCCTCTGAAGTTTTCCTCTATTGGATATTCCTCCTCCTAGTCATTTTGGTGAAAAGTGGTTGAGGAGATTATAGCTGAATATATCAACCGCGATGCAGGCAAGTTGCACCCTGGAAAGTTTCAGAGCAATCAGAAGTCACAATGGAAAAGAAAGAAAAAAGAGAAAAAGAGAGATAGAAGGAGGAAAAAAAAAAGAGAAAACCTAGCCAAAATGAGCCCCAAAAGTAAGATTTATAAGTTACATAAGAAAGAATGAACAAATAAAAAGACCAACAAAAGTAAATGACAAGAAAAAAAAAACTAGCCAAAATGAACCCCAAGAATAAGATTTATATACTACCAGAAGGAAAAAAAAAAAAAAAAACACAAATCACAGAAACACTGACAGAAGAGTAAGATGGGAGGATGGTTATAAATCCTTGATGTGGGTGAACAACGTTGTTTTGGTTCTTCCTGGGTGTATCTTGTTATCTTTGCTAAAGGATTCAACTTTCCTGAGATACAGGGAAATTAAAACTGGCTTATATATATGGGTAATAATGAATAGTGAGGAAATATTACCTTGAAGCTTATATCTATATATATATTTAAAAGAAAAAGAGAAGAAACACAGATATATATATGAAAAAAAGTTCAAGTTAATAAGTTATTATGGAATATGTTGTATTAAATCTCTAGATGTAATGGTAAGAAGGTTAAAAATAATTTAAAAAATAAGAATCAGGGTGCTTGGGTGGCTCAGTGGGTTAAGCTGCTGCCTTTGGCTCGGGTCATGATCTCAGGGTCCTGGGATCAAGTTCCGCATCGGGCTCTCTGCTCAGCGGGAAGCCTGCTTCCCTTCCTCTCTCTCTGCCTGCCTCTTTGCCTACTTGTGATCTCTCTCTGTCAAATAAATAAATAAATAAAATAAGAATCATGAGAATGAACTTAAAAAGAGAGAAAAAAAGAAAAAAGAAAGAAAGAAAGAAAAGTTGTATCTATGAAATATATAGGTTTGGGGGCAATACTTGGAGCTTAATATATTGTTTTCCCCTGATGTTGGGGTTTTACAGTTTTATGGGTACCCTGTGGTAGTTGTCCTCTTGTTCTTTTAGCTTGTCTTTTGGGACGGGGCCTGCCATGTTGTTTTCCATTCAATCTTGCTTGGGTTACATCGTCTTGCCCCCTATCAAGGGGGTGAGCTCTGCAGATACTGGTTTTCCAGACTTTTGTTTTCTGGAGGTTTTTGTTCTTTGGCGGCTTTTTGTGTGTTTTCAGCAGGTTAGAGCAAAGAATCTGTCTGCACCCAGACCTACACCTCAGACAGAAGCCTCAGACTGTTCCCCTCTGGGTGATCCAGAACACACAGACTCCCTCTCTGCAAACTCCGCTGAACACTGCAAACTCCCACAAACAGTGTGCACCTCCAGCCACCATCTCAGTGGTCACTGAGGCCCATGCTTGTCTCTATACCCCTGTGTCACTAAAACCACAAGCGATATTGGTCCGGGGGGATGGCTTCAGGTGGCTGCCTTTGCAGGGACTGCTCTCTGGAGTCCAGGGTCATGTTGGGTGCTCTCAGACCCCACAGCAACACAGGTCACAGAAAGCTGTAGACCATGGAAGGCTGCGGGCCAAGGGATCCTGACTGGAGTTCATGCAGGGCTCTCTCAGGTGCAGGTGGGAGTGCACTCAGCCCAAGTGGTGGTGCAAGCAGCAGAAAGCCACGGGATCAGAGACGATAGACTGGGGACCCTACCGGAGTCTCTCAGGCATGGATGGTCACTGATGGTGACCATCCTGGGACCGTGAGCTTAGGTCTGTGCCCATGACCAGCCAATTCCACCAGTTATCCCTTAAGATATTTTGTTCTTTCTGAAGTGCTTTTAACCAGACTCCAAGTTAATACTGGTCTCCAATCACAGAACACTTTTGTATTGTGGTATTACTTTCCAATGGGTCACTTCTGGTGGCCCCATCCCCATTCTGTTTATCCTCTGATATCAGTCTGAGCATTCCCACTCTGCTTTACCTCTCCACTGATGTCTTCTTTCCCCATAGAGATACAGAAGTGTATAAGCTTACATCTCAGGCTGATTTTATGGGTGTTCAGAGTGTTCTGGTAGACATTTAGCTCACTTTAGGGGACCAGTTGAAACAGGGTCTCCTACTTCTCTGCCATCTTGCCCCTCCTCCTCCTCCTTTTCTTTTTCTGAAGAGAATTAAAGAGGGTGGTGGGGGGATGAGTGAGCAAAGGGAGAGGGAGTGAGAGAATCTCACAACCCTGAGATTATGACCTAAGCTAAATGTACTATGATATTCTTAAAAAAGGATTAAGCCCATACCACTATACTGTTTTGCTTTTGTCTTGCTTTTATCATTTAATGTTGTGCTGTGAGCATTTTGACATTTAAAATATTTTTTAATCAATGACATTTCATCATATGGATGATCTGCAGTTTAAACATCTTCATATTATAGAACACTTACATTGCTTCAAAATCTTGCATATAATTAACCTTTTCTGATTATTATCTTCAGATACATATCAAAAAATGAAGTTATTGGATGAAAAGATGTAGCCCTTTTTAAAGCTCTTGCTACTTATTGTCAAAATGAATTATCACACCATGTAATGAATGCATTGCTGTTTTGTTTCAGCTACACCATTACCAATTAGCCTCTGATTTATTCCCTGGGATTGGCTTCCCAATCCATTGTGCCAGAAAAGGGATGCAGAATAGGAGTAAATTTACCTTGTATATAAAGCTCCCATGTATTCTATGTAGTTACTCTAGCTCATGGATGGTGGGTCACCCTTTAGAATTAGGTTTACCTCATTACCTGGTAACATCAACTCCTTTATGTGTTTAAAAAAATGTTATAGATTATCCAGATTTTTCCCATTGTTCAGCTTGGAATGACATTTTGCTGTGGATTTACACATTAGAAGTGTTAGTGGAAATCTTTCTAATTATACCTTGAATTATTCCTCCATCCAATATTTCTGGTGCATTCTTCAGAATTTTTAAATTCAGAATTCAGAAGCATTTATACTTTTTATATCAGATTTCCATTCTCTGTCTTTCATAGTTTTTATATTTTTCTTTATAAATTCTTCCCCTTGTTTATTTCCTTTGTGTTATCCATTCTAGATCCCTGATGATGATTTCATGTCAAATTTTCTTGTTGCCTCAAAAGGTTTTTTAAAATTTAATTACAATTCATCCTGAAGACAAATAGTTAGATTTTTAGTCCAGACAATTGTATCTCACATGTTTTTTGAAAATTTTTGGTATTACTCTGCTTGCTTCCCACTTTTATTTCATAAAAGTCAGATCTTGTAGCCTGTTGAAGAAAATGAATAAGGTTTTCTAACATTTCTTAAGGTTACACTATAGAATCTTTTCCTAATATAAATACCCTGGTTTGAATTTCAGGATAACATTCT